>NC_072853.1:40287629-40587629 GCF_028858705.1 Grus americana
GCTATGAAGCTATGTGCAGCCTTCAGTCTATTAGCAGTAATAGCACTTGGTGACATGTGACATGTCCAATTTGAACATACATCTGGCATTAAAAAGAACTGAATTTTTGAAGTCAAGTATTTCATAATTACAGCTGGGAACATAATAAGTATACAAATGTTTCTAAGCCTATATTGTAGTAGCATGTGAAACTGTGGGAGACTTGTGCTTTGGATAGTATGGTTTCAGAATTTTGAAGTATCATTTCTGAACCTATACAATCCTGCAATTTACTCACTGGTCTACTTAAGTATTAATCTTTCCCCTGGAAAAACTCAGCTGAGTAAAATTTGCATCCCACTTCTGCAAAAGTAGTATTATAGAGCAGTCACCGTTTTGAGCATAAGGGGAAAAATGCAGCTTTTTGTGAATATTTATAGAACTGTCCAGTTTGAATTGTTTGTACAATTTTGACTTACAGAAATACCTGTTCAAGCTGAGGATTATTCAAATGATGATCTAGTAGGTAAGTTAATCTTCAGTGTTTGTTTTTTTTCCCCCAAAATTAAGCTATAGCTACATTGGAATTTTGCAAACCAACTACTTTGTGGAGAGGAGTGAAGGGATATCATTATTGTCATTTAAAGTTGCTTCCTGATTTTGAAGCAATAATTTTTATCTTGTACTGGATAAATGCTAGTAGTAGTTACTGGGTTATATGGAAGCATTCCAAATAAAACTGAGCAGTTTGAATTTACAATTCTGTTTTTAATGATTTCAGACAGAGCTGGATACTTTTGCTGTAAAGGGGAATATAAAAATTTCAGGTCTCAAAATATGTGCATACTTCCTTTCTAGAGTAACTGATCATGGGTGGTGATACTGTCACTTCTCTGTATCAGTCAGATTTATCGGAGTCTGACTGTGACATGTTCTTTGGCCACTGATCTGGAAACAGGACTGTTTTGTTATGCCATCACATTTTTCTTGACATAACTGATTTTAAGAACAAGAGCACTTCCAGCTCTTCTATCTGTTGCCTGACAGTAGTAAACATAGAGTTTACCCAAAACATTTTTAGAGTAGCTGAATGGCTTCTAAATTTGAAGACTGCATGTTGTTACATTTCATTTGCTTTTTGGACATAATGATTACAAGTTGCTAGCTTGTTCTTTGTAACAAAGTAGTTATGTGGAGTGAAACACTGAGCTGTATCTCTGGACAGTAAATCGCAGAAACTGCCATCCAGGAGCCCCGAGAGCTCTATTTTTGCTTTATTCTCATTAGGCTGAGCACATTTCTGGGTTAGTTCTTGCATCTTTGCAATATGCAGAAGCTCTTAAGTGGTGTGGTGCCTGGGTAGTTCTATGGGGTTTTGTTTTTCCTCGTGGGAAAGGTAACTTGTGTTTCATTCTTGAGCATGCCAAAAGTAGCCAGAGAAGTGAAAAAACACAGGACGCCTTTGTGGTTGCGCAGTACAGATTGGAGGCATGGTTTAGTTCATGTTTTAATTTACATGCTGAACCTTAACTGAGGTGATTTGAAATGCTCATATCAACACGTAACTGTGTTTTCTGTGACGTCTTTCTAACCTGTTTATTGTAACAGGCACATGGTATGTTGAAATGTTTGAAGCCATAAGTGTTCATTAATAGATGCCTTATCTGAAAATGTTTTATTTCATAGTGAATATGAAATATTTTTAACCAAAGCTTATAATCAGTGTAGGAACAAGCAGTAGTTGCCTTTGAGAGCATAGGCAAGAAGTTCAGCAAAGGTAGTGTACGGTTGGTTTGTTGTGCTTTAAGTTGGAACTGTAGAACAAGAAAAGATATTTTTTCTCAGAAAATGTTGCTCCTAAAAGTTGAAATTACAAAAAGGACCTTACAGGACTATTGCAAAATTTCAACAGTAGATAATTACATTGCACGGTCTCAGTTGTGTTGATGTGAGAATATTGAGATGATCTCTTGACTTACTATACTATTTCAAAACTAAATTCAGAATCCAAGAAACAACTTGAAATCTTTAATTTGTGTTTTTGTGGACCATATTTCTATCACTTTTTGTGCTGTAATTTATGGCTCAGTCTTGAAGCAGTAAATGAATTTCCTATCTTCACAAAAAAAAAAAAATCCTATGTCTATTGTGCAGTAGTGGATGGGTTTCCAAATATTCCATTTAGAACCATAGAATCGTTTTGGTTGGAAAAAGCCTTCAAGATCATTGGGTCCAACCATTTACCTAGCACTGCCAAACCCATCACTAAACCATGTCCCTAAGCACCACATCTACCCGTCTTTTCAATACCTCCAGGGATGGTGACTCAGCCACTTCCCTGGGCAGCCTGTTCCAATGCTTGACAACCCTTGCAGTGAAGAAATTTTTCCTGATATCCAATTTAAACCTCCCCTGGCCATTTTCTCTTGTGCTATCACTTGTTACTTGGGAGAAGAGACCAACACCCACCTGGCCACAACCTCCTTTCAGGGAGTTGTAGAGAGCAATAAGGTCTCCCCTCAGCCTCCTCTTCTCCAGGCTAAACAACCCCAGTTCCCTCAGCCGCTCCTCATAACACTTGTGCTCTGGACCCTTCACCAGCTTCGTTGTGCTTCTCTGGAGACGCTCCAGCCCCTCAATGTCTTTCCTGTAGTGAGGGGCCCAAAACTGAACACAGCACTTGAGGTGCGGCCTCACCAGAGCTGAGTACGGGGCACAATCGCTCCTTTAATTGCAAGTGGACTTTCAAATAAGATGGTGGAATTGAACCTAGTTGTCCACTCTCCTTTTTTCGTATTGTGATACAAAGAGAGTCCTTACTGTTTTCAAACACCGTTATGATCAAAAATAACTTGTTTTACTCTGAAATAGTATGTATTTCTGATCCTTTCCAAAGATTTTTTTTTTTAGATTTATTGGTTTTACCTTCAGTTGTTTTCAGAACTAATGCAACATACTTCTTATACCACGAGATTAACCTTCAAGAGTATGTTAGGTCTATCCTGGTAAATCTTGTTGAAACAGGTAATAGTAGCAGCACTGAAAGGAATGAATGTTTTCTTTTCCCCATCACGGGAAAAAGTGAGAGTATCAATCAAACCCTATTTATTCAGTTATTAAACACACAAGTAACTATTAGAAGTAATTCCATGTACATGATTCTTCCTTTAGGAAGTAGAAAATGAAAATAATTTGATCAGTACAAAATCTGCAACAGTGTACCAACACACTCAAGAATCTTCAGTAATTTGTGTAGTTATGCGGGAACCAATTTGAAGGCAGCAGAATCATTGTTTATCAGTTTTTGTAAAAAGTTTATTGTGTCAGCACAGAAAGTAGAATTCAAATAGGATCTCTGAAAATTGGGAAAAGAAACAAGACATAAGTAAACTATTGACTGGGAATGTTATTGCTATTAAAATAGCAAATAAAATAAAACTCCCCTCACACCCCCCCCCTTATGTATTTTTACCTGCCTTTTTTGGATGTGAAAATTTCAGTTTAAAGGCAACATTATTCTCACATTTTCCTTTTAGAATATGAAATTCATATTTGCTGGGGATATTTTTTTTTATTTGTGATGGAGGCTTCAGTATGGGGTGGTTTTGTTGTCAGAAGTCTTTTCTCCTGTGTTCATGTGATTTCATTTCATCAGGTATTCAAATCTAGTATTTCCTGTTATTTCATTAAAGTTCATTGTACTAGAGACAGTCAAGAACACCTGTATACACATATGTACTCTTTACATACATGAAAGATGTGTCTATGTAGTAAACACAACTTCAGCTAGTGTAAAAGATATTCAGCAATGTCACTACAGAGTCCTTATTCTCAGGTAGTATAAATTCATGCAACTTCATTTGAAGCATGGTGGCACAAGTTTGTATCAGGTTAGGAGGAGTTCCTTAATTTTTATCTGAAACACAGGAACTTGTTTGTTTTGGAAAGAAAACAGGAGATAGTTCAGAGAATGAATTTAGCTGTGAAGAACATTCTCATGTTGCCAATGAAGAGATCAGGTGTGGGATTTGAATATGCTGGAGAGCAAGTCAAAAGTTTTTTGCTGACTTCAGGGCATTTCACAAAAACAAACCCCAGACTAGGCAACTGCATCTTTAGGTATCTGTATGTACTGTTTTCCAATTCCCTACGTTTACTTCTAAATTATTACCATTACTTTACAGCTGTAAGCTATTTTAAGTACAGTTATAGTCTGTGTTTTTGTAAACTAATGCACTTGAGTGGTATGATAGGCCAGCTTGAAACATCACTGATTTAGGATTTTTGGCTAATCCTGTTTTACACTGGCACATAAACTGCAGTGGTTGTGATTGAGTGGTACTTGTTGGAGACATATTTTAAGGGAGACATATTACGATTTTTTGGGATACCTTTACTCTCTGTGTTTGGATTTTGATCAAAAAAATCCCTCTTGGATATGTTCAGATTTAAAATATCTAAGAGTTATTTCCCCCTCCCCTCGCTTTCATCTTGTATCCTTGACATTTTTATAACCCTACATTTATTTTACCAACTGCTGAAATCCCTTTTGTGTGGAGAAGTTTCCACTTTATAACTTTGACCCTTCCTCATTCCCTGGCTCCTCTTTTCCAGTTGTACATGGCCTTGACTTTAAAGAAAAAAAAAATTGTTTTAATGTATTTGTGACAAGGCCTAGATTTCCTTTACAAGGTAAACGAAGTGCCATATGCTGAGAAAAAAGTTACTGCTTAGATTAAATATTTGAAAGTTTACATTTCCCACCTTATACAGCAACTTTGTGTATATTTGTTATGATAGCTCCTAGAAGTGATAGCTTTCTTAAATTAACTAGTCTGATACAAAGTTGCATTTTTTAGCATTTAAGATTTTTTTGTTTGTTTTAGAGTAAGTTGTGTTTTGGTTGGTCCTTTAATATAGATTTCCCCTTATTTTTTCAGATACTTAAAGCTTCAAAAGAAAAGTCCCTACATCAGGAGGACCAGCCCTAACCATACGCTACAAAAGGGGAGCAGATGGTTGTAATAGATCTTATGATGTAATTACCAAGCAGTTCAGGGTTTGGGGAAGAAACACTAAGATATTGTAAATGGGTTATAGCCAACTGTCATTTTAGTAAGCTTTTTTAACACTCGGATGTTTAATTTACATTCCTGTCTGACTTTTTTTTTTTTTTGGTCACATTTAGTGAATGCATTATTTTTTTCTTCCGTGTTAGTGACAGAGTTGCAACTTTGAGCTGCATTTCATATGTGCTGTTCAAGCAATTGTTAATATTCTATTTATACTGTAGCAGCAAGTACATTTTTTCAGATTTTAATATATATCTTTTGTTGTGGATGCATACAGTATGTACAGAGCAGTTTGGTCAAATGAAACATAATATTATGAATTTTTTAATGTTTTATAACTGCTGATATAGCATACAGCCTAACTGCATTTTATTGAAAACACTAACCAGGCGCACACTATGCTGTGAAGTTTGACTTGTATCTCTTTGCACTGATGTTATGTCAACAGTTACACTACATGAATTTCAGGTGATTTTAAAAATAGCCTAACAAGATAGAAAACGTGTATGTTTAATTCATACTATTAAAAGGGCAGATTACTAAATTACTTTTTTCAGAAACCTTTTCTGTGTGAATTAGAACTTTTTATTTATGCACATTCGATTTTTTTTAAAGTAAAAATGTCTAGAAACTACATAATAGCCTAGCAGGAAGTCAGTGTAGATTGCAACAAAACTAAGTTGCTGGAATCAGGTTGAGTTCACTAAAATTCTTCTAGTTTGCCTACCAATGTAGTGATTTCAAAACTGGATTTTAATAAGCTTTATATTCAGTGAATTATTAAAAAAGTCAAATCTGCGTAAATACTTGACTTGTAAGTTTTATTTTTTTTTTGAAAAAGCTTTGGAAATTCAACCTTAAGAAAAATAGGGTGTCAAAATTTAAGATCTGCAATCGTAAATGCTCTTGTCAATGGTATGTCTGAAATTTAGATTTCAAGTGATTTAGAATTTTAATACAACAGGTGTACTTTTTACCAGTTCTGTGCTGCTGTTCCACAATTATGAAGACATATTTTATTCTTTGGCATTTTGCATGTGTTTCTTTTTGGCTCAGGAATAATTGCTGTGATTTTAGGAAATTGCCAAGGCTGATATGGGAGCTTAGAAGAAATAAAACAAGATAAATTTTTAAGAAGAAAAATCAATTTGGTAACCCTAACAGTGGTTGCCTTTTGATTGACAGGGAGATTTTAAATTTCTGTAACACTGTTTTGAAGTCAGGTTTTTAGTTGCTTACATTTATAGTGGAAGGGGCATCATATATGCTTGCCTTTTTTGTTTGGGATTTCAGTAAGATTCCACATAAGCGAGTGTTACATCTGATCAACAAACAGATGTCCCAAAGTGATTTCTTTAGACTTTTCAGGAAAGCAATAATACTCTTAGACTGTGATGTGGTTTGGGATGGGATATTCTAGTAAAATTACTCGTGATTGTGAATTGCAGAGCAATAACTTTTACAAAGCCATATTTTGTGAGGAAGTGTGGGAATAATTTTAGAATGGTGAATGGAGGACTTTTTATATAACAGTGGCAGCCTATTTGTAGAATTATGGGACTGTGAGAGTATACTATGCTGTGATCAAATTTTAAGTTTTTGTAACTGGGTATGTGATTTTACGTGCTTCATGTTTACAAAAATATGCCAAGCTGAGCAAGGTCAAGAGGACTATTAAAAAATGTATATTTAATCTGTTTTAATGTTTGGCTGCAATAAAACACAGAATAATATCTTTGTCTTTCTAGTGTCATTATTTTGTCCAAAATATGGTAGATATTAACTATGGGGATAAATATTGGCCTCAGCCACTCATTAATATTATTTTTGAAGTAATAATTTTTTGAATCATTAAAAATATATTTGAAAGTATTATTTGCAAGGAGGAAGAAATACAGCAAGTAGAAGTAATTTTTATTTCTGGGTGGTATTATGTGAAGGAAATGGGCATTACTGTAAGGTCTGTATCTTCTAGAGATGTGTTGTGTTTCTTCTTTCAGAGTATTAGCTATTGTGCAACCAACTTGGCCTGAATTTTGCCCATGATACATAATTTCTATTTGTAACTTCAAATGGATGAGATATCACTCTTTAACAAAGGCAAATGTGTGGAGGAAGTGTGATATCTACCTTTCATAGAGAAATATTCTAAGAAATTGTATTGTACATTTATGTTGATTTGAGATTCACATAAAATCTACATAGTATGAAATACATTTTATTTGTGACTCAAGTCATTGTCACATGCACTCACAAATACTAATATGAAAAATAAATATATTCTTTATAGTACAAGCCTTCTTAGGAATACCTGGTGCACACATTACACAGTGATAGCAGTTCTAGCCTATAGAGATCAGTTAAACCAGTTTTGCCTGTGATTTTGATCTAGATTTATTTTGCTGGAAACAGAAAATTGAGTAAAGGATGAGAATGGTTTGAAGAGCAAAGAAATTTTTTTTGTTTGAGCTATGATTGGTTTAAGTCGATGATAAAATAGTCTCAAGATTTACTGTCATATCCCTGTCTTTGAGACAGCACATTTTTAAACCATTGTCAGAAATAGCATAATTAAAACCATTTGCACCATTGAAGTAATCTAGGGATCAGTGTGGAGGGAACAAAGCAATATGTGCTGAATACGATGCTGAAGTGAATTCTTAGTTAAGTACAGTGAGAGCTGAGAGAAACAAGATCTTCAAGGTCGCTAACAAGGTCAGGTTGTGATGAATTTCAAAAACAGCAACCAAGGAGGAGAAGCTGGAATATCTAAAGAGCATTGGAGAGGCTTTGGTGAAACAAATGGCAGCTAATTTAGCAGAATACAGGTTGAAAAAAGTCTGAGAGACAATTTGGAGAATTGATCCTATCCATACATAAATGGGTATAGAGAACTGTAGGTTACGTGTTGCATGAACCTCTGTAATAAAGAAATGTGTAGCTGGACAAGAAATGGGAGGTAGGAGCAGGCTTTAGAGTGATGAGCTCATACCTTGTTCTTCTGTGGTGGAAAAGAAGTTGTAGAAATAACATGAACGTCCAAGATGGGTGGAAGAGGGTTGCTGAGTGACATAGAGGGAATTAGAGAGAAGTCATCAGGTGAGAATATCAGTCTTGCTGATAAGGGAGAATGGGTGGCTTGGTAGCATGCTGTGCCATGATTTACTGTCCTGTAATGAATTGTTCACGTGCTTTAAGTCAGTAAGTAAAAAAAAAAAAAAAAAAAGAGTATATAAACTATTCTGTGTCTCATCTGGAGCTGTGTTATTGCTTTTTTTTAAAATGCAGTATTCCTGATGAGATACAGGTGACATAACCACTTTATTTATTGTGTGGTAGGCAGGGGGGAAAAAAAAAGCCAATATTTTAGCAAGTACTGAATAATGCTTTCATTAATATACTGTTATAATATTCCTTCTCCAAGTTATCCCATAGTACGTAACTGACTGTCTACAGATCTTTTTGTAATTTCTTTCAGTTTAATTGACAATCTGGATTTTATGATGTAATTGAAGAGGTTAATGACTTTCAATATGACCATATTTATTTCATTTACCATATCATAATCAAGTTAATAGTCATTCTGCCTTGTGCTGAATATAAAAATCGGAGTCATACTGTCTGCACATTCAGTAGTAGCAGTTGTCAGCTTGTAGTAAAGGGTGAAATAAGAATGTGAAATAGTTTGATTTCATGTGTGTTCATAACCCAATTTCTCCATGAAAAAGAAATGTTTTTACATGGTGTGTTTTATTCACAATATAATGCTTCTGAGTAGTCAGTTTAAAAAACTGAAAATTGAGTATTCTGACAAGATGTCTCTAATGAACTTAGAAATTAAAGAAAATGTTTTTTCTATATATAAGAATACATAAAAATTAAAGAGCGTATGGTAGGAAAAAAACTATAAAAAGCCAACTGACCTCTCTTTTTAGTATTGTCTATTAAGTTTATTGGGAGGAAATATTGGAAGCTTATAGGGGTGAAAGTGAAAATAGAATAATAATGTTAGAATTGTGAGGCAAGATGCTTTAAGTGCTACAGACTAGGGCAAGATCAAAAAGCGTTTAGAGAGGAGAAAAGGAGGAGAGGGCAAGCCTGTCTGTATGTGCCACCTTCACAATATACACATACATGATTTTGGTACGGTATGTAGTCTGTCTTTTGCTACGGACTCTCTTGTGCTTAACATTTACCTGTGCATTCAGTTGTTTACAAATACCTGGGTTAAATGATTTTAAAAGTTGAAGTAAGACAAAAGCTTCCAAGTGCCCAAGTCACTTCTGAAAATGAGACCTAGGTTCCCAATTTATTTAAATGTTTTTTACATTTCAATTCATTTTTATTTATTTTAACTTATTTTTTCCTTGCAAAATAGCTTGCATTGTAAGTGTGTATCACTAAAATCTACCAAATATCTAAAGGGGAAAGTGTATGAAATATCTGTGATGGAAGCAATTATGTAATGAGTATCTGCAGAGAAAGGCCTTTTGTGTAACCATAGTTCTGACTAAGTAATCTGAGGTTACTGTAGAACAAAAACAAATGAACAAGCCCCCAAACAAATCAAAAATTCCTGTTGGCCTAATCATATTTTGAGTATAAACTGTAATTTTATTGTAACTCTTTCTTATCATAAACTGTTAGCATAAATTTATTTCAATGAAATTATATTTTTAACATTCTAGGAAAAAGTGACAAAGAAACTGAACAAGACAAAGCAGAAAAAGGTAAGTCTGAAAGTAACATTCTGTTCTGAAGTTCAAAAGCATGCTTTCTGGGAGGACCGATTTAAATCAGATGAAACCCTGGTGAAGCTTAGCTCCTGTACATCTCATGTAGATAAATTGGAGTCGAATAAACACCCAGAGTGCATTTGCTTTTGTAAGTAAAAGCACAGTTGTTTCCAAAGCTGACATCAATACATTCCCCTCTTACGTGCTTAAAAACTTTTGCTGTTGCAGGAGTAAAAAGCTTCCGTGCTGTACTCCTGCTTCAGCATCCAGAGGTCACAGCTTTGCCGGGTGTCTGTGGGCGAGTGCCTGGGCTGCCTGGGCCAAAAGCCGGGTTCAGCGCTGCCTGAACGCTGCCTGCCTCCCCTGGCCTGGGCAGATGCCTGGATCTGTGCTGTGCATGGTCTGACCTGGTCAACCAGTAATACAGATAAAATTGAATTGCCGGTCTAAACAGATGCAGCTGTGGTGTGGTGATTGTATCTGTCCACAGATGCTGTCTGGGAGCACTGGTAGCTACTTTAGAAAGACACCAGGTGGCACTAAAATTGGTCCTTATCAACTCCGTGTTCACCCAGTAAGGGTTTCCATCTGGTTTAGGTTAGGTAAGAACATGCAGAAGCAGGTTTGGTGGAAAACAAGCTAGTGGTGCTAAGAGCACTGTGAATCTGTTCTCCTGTGCTGACATTGGTGCTGGCCTCATGCGTTCCCTGTCACTGCATGAAGCTTGCACAACCTCTGCCATCCGGATCAAGTTTTCTATCTGTCCTTAGCTGCATCATTACAGCCAGCAATGCGCAAAAGCCCTAATGCTTCACATTACGTAATTACACTTCACGGAAGTGTAGTTCTCCAAGTCCAGAAGTGCTGTATAACACCAGGCTGAACTAAATGTTCAGACACTAGACATTTAGTGCGTACTTTTGTACAGGAAGTCAATGAAGAAGTGCATTTCTGACCTTGTCAAAGAGTTGCTTCATTCTAGCCTTTGAATGAAGCCAAAAGATTTCATGGTGAAAGGGAGAGGTGAATGATGGAAATACATGCCAAAAATAAAATTATCATTCTGCAATTGTTTCTTACAATCAACATCTAACCAACCAACGGTAATTTCAGACAGAAAACCCTGTAGAATACTTTTTACTGCAAGGGAAATTGTTCTGGAATAACTGCAGCTGAAGATTTATTATAGTCATTAGATTCCACAGCTTTATTAGTCCCTAAAATGCCTCAATTTTTATTGTCTGATTGCTTCCCCAGATAAGTTGATTATAGAGGTTTTGCCTGTTCTACCAGTACCAGTTTAGAAAGATCTTTTAATTATTGTAGTGCTACTGGCTTTAAATTGTCTAGATGCAGTGACTTGGTTTTATACCTTCTGAGTTGTCATTTATAGAAGCCCATAAAACAAGTGGATCACTTGTGCTATCTGTATCTCACCTAATGAACTTCCCAAACAACAGGACAATGACAGGAGTTTTTCATCATCATCAAATTCTCATTCAAGCGCCCACTGAGAGACAGCACAATTTCAAAAACTAATTTAGGTAATGATATGGGTCTAGTACGAGGAAGGAAGACAATTACTTGAGCAAATTTTGAATTCCAGGTAAAAGTAGTTGGTCTGCTAATATATACGTATGTTTTGCAGCCCATAACTGAAACTTTGAAACTTGGACTGGGAAGGTCAGAGTATTTGAGGGAGGGGGTGGGGGAAATTAGTAAGAAAGAAGGTCATGAAATTAATTGGAAAACTTCTACAGGGAATGATCGTCGGTATCTGCTTAGCATTGTCTTTTAAGGTGCCCATCCACAATTTGCCAAGAACATGATTACTGAATTTGTACCACAGCAAGGATAGGAGAGTGTTTAGAAAAGAAAGCCTACGGCCCCTGGAAATTGCTTCCTAGAATTTTGACAGTTTAAGATGGAGAACTAGCAGGACGAGCTTTCACTGCCAGTGACTATGAGACTGCATCACGTGGAGAGGTTTCTCTTTCAGATTTGGTTTAAATTTGCCACCACCCACGTGTCTGGTTTTGTCAGTGTGGGAGAGAAATAAGAAGGCATCATTATATAGTTAGGACTCTAGAGGTTATAACTTTTATTTAAAACTTTATTTAAAACGTTTAAATAAAACTTTTCCACTGGTGGTAAGCACGACACACAGTAAGTGCAGCAGGATTTTTCCAGCGTAGTTTTCAATTCAAAAACTGGGGACCATGTGTCCTCAAGGTGGCTGTGAAGACCATGGTTTATCTTGAATCCTTACACCTTATGAAGGTAACTAACTAAAAGCCAGAGTCCTCGCTGCTTTCTGTTTCACATGCCAGTAGTAGCAGATGCAAGATAGAGGATGCCACCAGGAATGCCCCCTTGGCATTATAATGATGATAGGAGAAAAATAATCCAATGGCAAGAACTAAAATCTACTTATGAGGTGGTTTATTAGATAGGAAGCAGAGTCTTTCTATCCTCATGTTTTCTCTCTACACCCTCAGAGAGATTGTGACGTTACCATCTCGTCATTTCTGAGGAACTAGAAATTTCATTAGAAGACATGTTTAATTAGAAATACTCATGCTAATAGTGTAATATGGACTCTTATAATCACAGAGGAGGCTACTGCCCCTCTCCATTCACTACGAATCCTGCGGTGTTAGTTTCCAAACATTAAAGCAAGACAGTTTAGCTTATGTGGAAGGCACCCTTCCTCCGAGTTAGACCGACCAGGGTCTAAGTCATCCCCGTCAAGGCACAGGACAGGTCCAAGGTGCCACCTCCAGTGCAGCAGATAAACCTGCCCTCCTGCTCCACCTCTTTTCCTAGGCTATGAACATAAGAAAGGGAGCAGAGGGCTTAGGGAATAGTTCGTACTGACAGAGTACGGAAGAAGATGGAGGAGGAGGAGAAAAGGGCAGCAAGAATGGGTGGAAAACTGCCTGAGCTATTCCCAGTTGAGATTTCTTCCTGGCCACAGTTGCACGTCAGCTAACAAGCTCACCGTTTGCGGTGTCCTTCTTCCTGGCATGTCTATTGTGTCAGAATAAAATAGAGAATTGTAGAATATTTGCTCCCAACTTTTTAAAATGCACAGGAGTGAGAGGTGATTTGTGATGTGTGTGAAAGTTCATACTGGTTTTTGGAGATAGCCACTATTTTTTCCGAGCAGTACTTCCTCTGATGCTATTCCTTCGTAGTTCTGAAACTTTCTGCGAGATCAGGTCCTGAAAGAAGGGAATGAACAGTTTCCTGAGTCTTTCGATGTTCACACTACCGGCTTCCAAACAGCCTGTGGGAGTAAGAGTTGTCATCTAAGAGTATTGTCAATGAGTGAGGAGAACAGCCTGGATGGGACTCAGTTCCAGGCACTTGCATGTGACTGCATGTGCTAGCGTGGTGTCCAAACTGCGTTGTATACAATGGTCATCTATACAGTCAGCGGAGCCTTCCGCTAACCACCTAGTAGGTGTTTACTTCGTGCTGAACTCACCTTTTAGGCTTTGTTGACTGTAATGACTAGATTTCTAAAGATTATATAACAGGGTTTAGGCGTCTACATAGAGAAACCTAAATTTAGTTGCCTTAATTTTAAGCTGTCACCGCACTGGTGACATTCGCAAGTGATGACTGAATGAACTTTTAGCTAGAGAGCAAAGAGCTATGCCATCAGGTACTGCTGCTGAGCCAAGCAGTTGTATTGCTTTGTGCTCAGGCTGTGATAATTTGCAGGTAATTAGCACAGTGCTGCATCATGTGTAGAAGCAGGTGAAGTGTTTCTTGCAAAGGGATGGTTCTGTTAGCACCATTTGGTACAGGGCATATGTAATTAGGTGACAAAAGAGAGGTTTGGCACTTGAATTTGTCTTTCCTTGGGTCACTCTTATGGCTGCTTATAGCCCTAATCATGTTCTGAAGTACGCAGCAGAGACGGAGAGTAGCATAGAGTAGATGGTCAGTAACAGGGATTTTGGGTGTAGGGGAAAAGAGCCTTGAAGAAGGGCATGAGCAACGACTGTGTGGAAGAAGATAGGTATCTGCGAACAAGTTGGGGATAAATAGGACGAGCTGGACCAAGAACAGATTGTGAACAAGTCAAGAAATGAAAGGGAAGGAATGTGGTAGGGCATCAAGGTTGAGAAGGGGAGAGGCTGGAGAAGAGGATGACAGGAGAAGGAAAGAAGAGAAGCATAATGGTTGAGTAGAAGCTGCAGAACATAAAAACACTATTGTTAGACAAATCAGATAACCTGCAACTGATCTATTTATTTTTAAACTTCAATATTCTGTTGCTGGCATAGGGCTAGGAGGAATCTCAGTCACAGTGATAACTGGCACAGTGAGCTTCTGGGAGAATTTCTTTAATTAACAAATGAGAGAATGGAAGTTCCCTGTGTAATTATAGTCTTGGCACTAAAGCACATTGACATATAGCAGTATATTACAGAAATTGTAGAAAATAAGACTAGATGGGACCCTGATGCTTACTTTGTCTATTCTGTTGACCAAAGGCCATATCAACTGTGTGCATCCTTCCTGGCAGATGCTTATACAACTTGTTCTTACAAATTTCCAGTAATTAGAATTCCACAACTGTCCTCAGCAATCTGTTCTACTGTGCTTGCTCAGAGATACTAGTTCCAGATGTTCAAGCCAAATTTTCTGCTGTAGCAATTTTAAGCCTTTTATTCCTTGTCCTGACTATGGTGATATCGAAAATAAATTACTATTTTCATTTCTGTAGCCACTTTTTACGGAGTGGTATGTACCCCTCTTCCAGTGGCAAACTGTACTACTACCTTTTTCCCCTTTGTTCTTGCTTATTCAGATGTAAATGTTGCCTCTCCACACCCCTGACAATTGAAGACAAAATATTCTTCAAAAGTGATCCAATCACCTTTAATTATTTGGTTACTTTTTCCTTATTTTTCACATGATGTTCTTGTGGTCTGAAGAGTACCTAGCAGTGCATTCATTATAGTTCAAAAGGTATTTCTCTATCCTTTGTAGAAAAAGACTGTCACTGCTTTTGGAGATGATAAGGTGCCTTTCAACATAAAAACATAAAATGTGCTTGCTATTTTAGTTTTCATATGCCAAAATAGGTATACAAAATAACTATTTAATCATCTTTCATTGGATGACATTGCAGGCTATGAAGTTTATTGTACATTTAATACATTACCACTTCCAAAATATTTTTCCTTCTCATTTTGGGGGTTTTGTTTGTTTGTTTCTTCTCTTCTGTATCTTAATACAGAAGGGAAATAGGAGATTGCTTGTCATCACCAACCATTGCTTATTCTCCAACATAATGAACTAGCATGGAGCTTCTTATAAGACTTCTTCCTAGCTTGTTGCTTTGACAGTGGAAACTGTTTTCTCTGAGGGACTTTTCAGCAATCCTAGATAGAAAGCCTATCCTTACATCCAAGGCCATTATTGAAAATTCTCAGTACCATTCTTGCAAGACAATAGTATGATATATAAAAGAATTATTACTATTTTAATGCTCAACCAGATTTGGACTACAAATCACCCTAGCAGTTGTGTGATCGTGCATTACTTCAGCTACATGATGAAATCTGTAAGTCATTGAAGAAAAATTACATGTTTTTTTCCTCTGAAAACAGATAAGTTAACTTCTTTGTAACATTGAATTTAATATATTGGGTCACATCTGCTAAAAGATTATTACACTAGAAGGAGGCAATGGATAATTTATTGAAATAACCCTGCAGGGAGATAGCAGGCTATCTGGTTAATATAGAGGAATGCTTGATGGTTACACTGAAAGCTCCCTGGTGAATCCTTTAACATCGGAGTAGAATGGGAGATGAAAATGATTGCTCGTTATATAATGTTTACTGTGTTATATTGGTGCCTAGCAGCTGAATAATATTTATGTTAACAGCTCCTTTCCAGCTTTTCATATTGATCTCCTGCTGGTCTAGAGCTGATATATAATTGTACTGAAAATGAGAAGATAATACTTTTTTGTAACGGATGGTGGCAAAAAGGTTCTTCCAACACATCACCAAAGTCAGATACGAGGCGAAAGATGTCATCTCTATGTGCCACATACTTGTAAGATTTTCATTCACTTTTTCTTCTGAGCTGTCTCTGTCTCATCTCCTTGTAAACTCAAAGGAATTGTGGCAACAGTGTCCCACAGGCAGTAAGAGTTTCTTGGTGGATGGAAAAGCTTCTTTCCTTTGCCTCGAAGGAACGTCGCTGTTGCCATGCTTAGCGAGTTTGAGAAGGACCAAATGATTCTGTCTTTCCATGAATTCTGAAAGTTAGAAGACTGGCTAATCTTAGATAAAGATTTTCATTCATTCCTTAAGAACTGAGAATTGACATTTTGGTTGTGGTTTACATCATTCCTTGTATGTACAGCCTCCTACTTAGAGAACAGCCACAAACCGAGTGTTTGGTGGTGATGTCTAGCTGGAAGCCCCCTAGATCTTATACCCAAAGGAACTAATATACCTCAGTTTTCCTGCTAACAAGTGACAGTTTCATGTAGCAGGTGTGAGCTCAACCAACCTAAAAAGCCCTCAGGGACACTTGCTCTATTGGCTCCTTGGGCTGATGCTTCTGGGTTCATCCACACCTACTGTTGCACAAGCCAGGCCTTAGAAATAGCAATGGTTTCTTGAAAAACAGAGCTTGCGTATTTTTAGGGGGAAAAAAACCCCACAAAAAATTCAACACACACAAACACTAAACCCAACAAACCTTTTGCATGTTACGGATTGTTCATTTTCGGCCCCGTGACATTATGTCATAAACTTCTGACCATACCTGTTAGTCACTGTAGACTCAAGGTCTGGGGTGGAGGGATCCTCTTCTTCTTTGTCATCATTAAGTGCATGAAAATGCAGCAAAGTCATCGCTTGCCTATGTATTGGATAATGTTAAAGAGTTAGCAAGACTGGAATCGGCCACAGATTGAAAGGCGTTTCTACTATATTATCTATGGGAAATGAACAAAAGACATGGAAACTATCTATATTATTATATTAATTTAAAAAAAAAAAAAAAGAAAAGCATCTTTTTGGTCAGTTCATTTCCATGATAACTATATTCCTTAAGTGCATTATTATGTGCTTGAGTATAAATGCTTGATTTCAAATCATGGGGTACAATGAAAACCTGAAGTGTTTAGGGGAGCAAAACCAATATATTAAAGTATGCTATTTGGTGGTTTATCCTGAAAAAGGAGTGAACTCCCGTATGTCAGACAGGTTTTTTTTCTTCTTAACTCCTTGGTAGGTAATGCCTTGGAAAATTACAGTCACTTCTATTATAAGAAGGATCAACAGGGATATAATAATCTTAATGCACTGCTTCTTTAGTACCTTTCCTTTATAGAGCATAATACACGTTTATATTTAAAGCTTCATACGACCTTTGTGAATAAGTAAATGGAATTTAGTAGGATAGCTTCAATCCTGCTTAAATTTTGTTCCCACCCCCCTGCCCCTGAAAAGCAATAGCATCTATTTTACTGTCATACCAATGCTGCAGAATAGTTTATAAAGGTAATGCAGGAAATACTCTCTCCATGCAGAGCTGTCCGAGTTCAGTGTTGAACATGACGGTGAGAGTCTTACACAAAAGAACCAAAGGTAGTCAAGGGTTTTGGGTTTTTTTTTATCTCGTACAGAGGCAGCTCAGACTCATGCGACCCTCTCGAGCTTGGATGGGGGTTAGTAGTGGTTTAGCATTAAACTAAGGCATTGGTCTTTCTCTACGGTTTAATGTAGACAAAGTGATTTGGCTGCCCGGAGCTCTGTGTAGGATCAGAGTCTCGGAGAGAAAGTATCATTTAATGAATCATGAGCACAGCTTCCAGTAGCACGTGGTGGCTCTTGTCATTCCTGAACAGTGAGCCCGAGGACTTGGGAAGCAGAATAGAACATGGCTGGTGTGTTGGGTTTGCGTGGCAAGGTTTTGGTAGCGGGGGGGCTACAGGGGTGGCTTCTGTGAGAAGCTGCTAGAAGCTCCCCCTGTGTCTGATAGAGCCAATGCCAGCCGGCTCTAAGACGGGCCCGCCGCTGGCCAAGGCCAAGCCCAACAGTGCCTCTGTGATAACATATTTAAGAAGAAGAAAAACACTTAGAGAGAGAGAGAGCTTTTGCAGCTGGAGAGAGGAATGAGAAGATGTGAGAAACTCTGCAGACACCAAGGTCAGTGCAGATGGAGGGGGAGGAGGAGCTCCAGGCGCCGGAGCAGAGATCCCCCTGCAGCCCGTGGTGAAGGCCATGGTGAAGCAGGCTGTCCCCCTGCAGCCCATGGAGGAAGGATGAGGGGGTGTAGAGATTCCACCTGCAGCCCGTGGAGGACCCCACGCCGGAGCAGGTGGAGGCACCTGAAGGAGGCTGCGGCCCATGGGAAGCCCATGCTGGAGCAAGTTCCTGGCAGGGCCTGTGGACCCGTGAAGAGGGGAGCCCACGCCAGGGCAGGTTTGCTGGCAGGACTTGTGACCCCGTGGGGGACCCCACGCTGGAGCAGTTTGCTCCTGAAGGTCTGCACCCTGTGAGAGGGACTCCATGCTGGAGCAGGGGAACGATGAGAGGAGTCCTCCCCCTGAGGATGAAGAAGCGGCAGAAACACCGTGTGATGAACTGACCGTAACCCCCATTCCCTGTCCCCCTGTGCTGCTGAGGGGGGGAAGGTTGAAGCCGGGAGTGAAGTTGAGCCCGGGAAGATGGGAGGGGTGGGGGGAAGTGTTTTAAGAGTTGATTTTATTTTCTCATTCCTCTACTCTGTTTTGCCTAGTAATAAATCAGATGAATTCCCTCTCTAAGTTTGGTCTGTTTTGCTCGTGACAACAATTAGTGAGTGATCTCTCCCTGTCCTTATCTCGACCCACAAGCGTTTCGTTATGCCTTTTCTCCCCTGTTTAGTGAATGAGGGGAGTGAGAGAGCAGCTCTGGTGGGCACCTGGCCTCCAGCCAGGGTCAACCCACCACAGCTGGTTACAATACCATGTTATTCAAAATACTTGCTACGGCATTACAGCAGTCTTGTGATGTTAAGCTGTATGGTGTTTAGGTTTAGCTTTACACATACCAGTTACAGCATTCCCTGTTTAAACTTCTACAAAGAAAATAATAATTTTACTTCTTTTCATGCTATTAGTGACTTGCTGTCCATAGAGGGGGGGAAAAACCAGTAATGCGTAATTTAAGCAAAAATATGTTCTACTAATTACAGATATACACAACTAGTAGTTACTCGTATCAGCCAATATATATTTCCCTTACTTGTGTCAGAAAGTTTGGTTGTTTTTTCTAATGATATGCAAAAGCAAAGTTTAGCTATAGCAAATATGGAGAAAAGCATTTATCTGCTGTCATGTCCTTCAGTCGTGTATCTGCATTTTTTAACATCTAGTATACTTAATACAACCAAATAGACATTGTTTAAGAGTGAACTGCTATGAAGTAAATAGCTGTTTAAATTGAGGCAATTTACTTCAATTTGCTTCAAATGCAATTTACTTCACACAATTTACTTCAAGACATGGTTTGCTATGTGCTGCTGCTGCTCTGCTACTCTGCGATAGCTTGCTAAGCTGTGGAAAGCTGATCACTTAAAGGCGTCCTGATCAGACAGTTCAGTGTCAAACTTGTTTTCAGCAGGAAGTTGGACGACGTAAAATTGTTAGTCCCTCCTACCCTGAGTAACTATGATTTCTATCAACTCTTTTAATTGCTTTAGGCAAAGAAGTAGGCATATATAGGCACAACTTTAGAAATTGCTAACATGTCCTGGTAATGATGTTTTTCGTAACACTATATAAATGTAGAAAAATAACAATTCTCTTTGTTCTTCCATGTCAATTGAACCATTTGGAAAAAAAATAATCCTTGACTATAGGAGATGGAAAATGCTTTATCAAAAACTTGACTGCAAAGTTATTTCGTTTGAATGACTGAAGATTGCTTTTTCATACTGGAGTTCGTGATTGTAATAAGTAGGAAATCGATTTCTTTTCAGTGTATTTTGAAACTGCCTTATTTGGAAATTGTGCATTTTACTAGTCGCTAGTTAAAGGTTACTCCAGACAATTGCTGTGAAATACAGAAGTAGTAATGAACTGCATGTTTTTTAAATCTCTTCTAGCTAAAAAGAAGAAGAAGCCAAAGCTCTTAAACAAGTTTGATAAAACCATTAAAGCTGAACTAGATGCTGCAGAAAAACTACGTAAAAAAGTAAGTTTTGAATGTTTCACTCAGGACCGTAGTCAGTGGACAAAAATGAATACCATAAAAATTAACTTAGAAAAAGGGAGAATTACTTTTAGATGACTTGCTGTGAAATGAACTTTTTTAAAATTAAATCTTCAGTGCATGTTTTTCCTTCAAGTTTTGTTTCTGCTGGATAGTTTATCTTAAATTTTTTTAAAGTCATAAGTGTATGTCTGTTCACGTGCTTTTTCTCACCTTTAACCTTGAAAGTACTTAGCTTAACTGTTGAATTCCTATCATCAAAAAACCTGCTTAAATTAATCACATGGAACAGGGTTAGTTCTCTCCTATCACTGTTGTCCATTTGAGTGCTGAAGTCAACTGTTATCAGAGAACTTAGGTTATTTAAGCACGTTAATAGGGATCTCTCGGTAAGTGTTCATATGCTTCATGAGCATTAGGTGCAAATCTTGTTAGTAGTTGTTTCTGTTGGAATTCTGCGTGCATCTTGTGAGTGTCTCTGCTCGCGTACGGCTGCTTAGAGCACGAAGCAGATGTTCCTGCTTCTCACCAGTGGCAGCAGGACCTTAACATCAGTCAGTCAGTTTTGGTAGTTCTGAATTTAATCACTTGACTATGAAAAACAAATAAACCCAACAACAAAAACCCTTCAGTTATCTTCTCTGATAACTTTTAATTTTATTCTTTTATTTGAGTGTTTCAGAAAACAAGACCTTTGCAGAGATGTCCCATTTCCAGATAGGAGATTAAATAGCGAAGCAAGACTATGTGACTGGTAGAAATGAGAGATCTTCAGTCTTTTGGATATAAAACTTGTAACAACTCTGATATGCCTCTCAGACAGTCCTAGCACATGGAGAACAACTGCAGGTCTTTTTTGTACCCTGGATTTGAGGTGGCTGAGCAATGATACGCTATTTCCAGTACAGTACAATAAAAAACATTTTGGTCACTGCAGGATTAGTCTTGATTTTTCAGAAGACTGTGACTGTGCTTTACGTTGCCATCTGTGCAGCCCCAGAGTTCCTGTAGGTCTGCGATGGGACTGAAGGGCTACTACATAGAGAGCACTAACCTCAGGCTGCCGCTGCTGCTGCTTTTCACTAGGAGCCTTGTTTATGTCTTAGCATACAAAAATAAAAAGCATTTTCTTGCTTCTTGTTACTTAAACAATTGGTTGATCAGAGAAAGGCATAACAGAAACTTTTGGTGAGCCTATAGCTGTTGGCTAACTCTTTTCCTGCCTGTGTGTCTGTGCATGAGTTGCAGTCATGCTTGTCTTGTAGGAAGCAGGATAAATTTAGTAACATATCAGACATATGTAATATTTGCAGATAGTAAGACAGTTGTGTATAACAATGCACTCATATTTATGAAGCTGTAAGAGTTGGAAGTGGCAGCAAGATCTGATGCCAAATTTTGCCGAGCAGTGCTTAGCTCCTATTTAACAGAGCAGCTGGTTCTTCTCATCCGTCCTTACTTGCTAGTCTGAATCAATCATCAGAATACCGTAGTTACATTCTGACTTTGTATGTGACAGGGAAGAGACGCAGAGCACGTGTGAGGTGTCCTGAGGGACATCATTATGCAAAACATTTGGAGGTCACAGCCATACACTGTGGATGAGTTTACAGTATTTCCTCTTAAAGAGCTGTAGTGGCGATACTGTTTGTGTGAGGTATGCAGAGAGGAAATTTCCACGTATGTCTGGAACTTCCTTTCTGTTCTCTCTTACATTCAGTTTGGATTTTGTTATTAGCAATAGAATCTTTACGTTTATATATAGGCAGGTTATTGTTCATCTCAGCATTTTTTCCAGTCAGCAAAGGGAAAGTGAGTAAAATAGAACCGAAGGTATTAATTTTAACCATGGAAAGTAGATAATATTGTTTCATAAATAATGACAACTAATTTCTCTTAAATAAACAGGCAATCCCAGCAAAAATATGAGTGAAAACTGTTGATTCAGTCTGCATTTTTTTGTGTTTTGGTTTTGTTTTTTAATTCGGGAAACTAATGCGTTATTAGATCAAGCATCCTTCAATGTTTTTATTAGATAGAATTGCTGATAAGCATCTGTACTTTCCAGGGAAAAGTTGAAGAAGCTCTAAGGGCCTTTGAAGCATTAGTGAATCAATATCCACAGAGTCCTCGAGCAAGATACGGGAAAGCACAGGTACTAAAAAAAAGCCATAAATGTTAAAAAAGATAAAATAAACCTTTTTTAACAATAGAGTTCTAAACCTCAGTCAGACTTCATTTATAATTTTACGGATGTTTCCTAGGGAAAAAAAGAATTATGTGATCTGTCATATTGTATCTGCTGCAGCCCTCTATCCTTCCCCAATTACTTTGGGAGCTTTTGTCTAACTTTAGTCTTGTATTGTAAATAACACAAAAATAAGATACATCCTATAGACCTCATGAAACCTGTCAGATGAATGGTAAGAGATAAATCCCAACTAACATTCCAGTGCAGGAACAGCAGGCAGCACTTAGCTGTTACATACTGTTTGCTGCAGCTGGTAAATCAACACATCAGTCAGCTCTGGGCTAAATGCTGCTTTTTGCTTAGTGGGAACAGGGAAGGGGATGTGGAGTTTTTATAGAGAGAGTGTTAAAGGATAAAGAACACCAATTCTTAGGCAAGGAGGCTTAATTAGCTTTTTCTTGTGGAGCGAGTTCTGTTTCAGATGTTCCCCTCAAAAAAAAAAAAAAGGTGTTGGAAAATAAGCTCTATATTCATAATACTTTTGAGCCGTGTTGGGATGTCTCAGAAGATAATAATCCTTGCATTTTCATAAATAGTAGGATAATCCCACTGCACTAGGTGTAATAAAAAACTGCTTGAACTCCTGTTAATCAAGATGAGCAAAGTGAAACCCTCACCGTAGAAGGGAATTGTGCTGTTATACAATTAACGAGGCACTTGAAATGGAGTTACAACCGGTTTTCACTTGCTTAATAATAGGCATGCTAAAACCAAAGCCATGGTTATCCAAAAAACTATCACTTGATACGCAGCAGACCAAATACTTCAGTGCTCTATGTGAGGGATAGTCTGCTGAACTGTTTGCTTTCTTGTGGTAGGAGACCGCTTTGGTTCATATATGGTGATGGACTTAACTCTGTTAATTCAGGCTTTTAAAATTTGCCCTTTTTATGAATCTACTCATTATATCTAAGAGAATACGCTTTCTGTCTCCTCGTTAGCTCACGGCTTTTAGGGGGGAGGGCAGATCACTGGAGCCAGCTGTGAAGCTTATTCTCATGCAGAATTCCCCCCAGTGTCACAACTTCATCCATCCCTTTACAACAATTTGTAGTCACAACCTAGTGCTTTCATACTGCTTAGAAGGTCCTACAGACCGAGATCTGAAGCCATGATTAGCATACACTTTCTGGGAATGTATAAACCCAGCTATAAATTGTTTTCCATTTCCAGTAGCCTTTGTAGGCTCATATAAGTCTTTTTACTGAACACTCATGGTAACATGACCAATGACAGTTATTGAAACCAGTATGTATAAGTTGAAGCTGTTTGAAGGAATGGGAAAATCACGGTCTTCACTGACAGGTGGATTATTCTTAGGATTTGCATTGTGACATCATATTACTTTTAAATGGGTGTTTATACCAACACAAAGCATTCAAATTTGCTCTCTCTCATCACTAACTAAAGGTGAAACTGCAGAGAAGGGTGAGGGTAAAGGCCAGGAATTCACCACAAGAGTGTACTTCTCCATTTCTGTGAACCATGAACCAACATTACATGCTAATTTTGTAGATTCAATTTCTAATAAGACATGAGGATTCATTTTTCTGGATCTTTTAATAGCTTTAAAAGGAAACTGTTTTCCATAAAATTCTGCAAAAGCTTTCATAATTGGAAGCGGTTTTCAGAAACTTGAGCAATTCCCAATTTGATTTCTCGAGCTACAGTTAGGCCAGATGAAAAAAATCTTTGACAGAAATTGTTAGCACCTTTAAGGTGGAAAAGAATAATAGATGGATCTTAAACCTCCTTATATGATTTATAACATCTATACTGGTGAATTTATGCTGATTTTATGCTGACAATCTTTGCCTCTTGATTATATCTTTTACTATTATTTGCCCTGAAATTCTCTCAAAAAAAGGAAAAGCAAATTTCCTAGTGAATGTACATCAGAAAAATAATCACTCTCTTCAAACTGAGTTTTGAAGTTATCTCTGAAATCAACTGTTTGACTGAGTAACCATGTTGTTTGGTATTTCCCATATTCAGTTTCAAAGTAGCCAGAGGGAAAAAAGTGAAGGACAGAAGTGCAAAAGGATTCCAGCTATTAACTGTTATGCAGTTAGCACAGTTGAAGCTGTTTCAATTAATGTGTGTGTTTGATACAACAGTGAATTCAGATAGGCCAATAAGGGCTTTTGCACCCGCAGAGCTTGCGACGCGCCTACACCTTGCTCTGCTAATTGACTTAGGAAAGAACATAAGCCAATAAAAATAGATGTGTTTGGGAAGACTGCACTAAACACATGAAAACATATGCATTTGTATAAACCATTCAAAGTAATGCTTTAAAAATTCAGCATTTGAGATACAGTCTTTATTTTTTTTCATCTGTGGGAACAAATTATGGAAATGCCATACCACAGGTGAAATCAGTATTAGCTTCCATTCACTTCACTGAAGCTGTAATTTCACAGTAGAGATCTCATATATCCTTTGGTCTACTCCTGAATTTAATGAACAAATTTCAGTTCTGAAAGCGTTGTAGGGTAGATATTCTATCAACATATACAAGAGTAAAGCCAATTCCTAATTTCTTTTCTCAGAAAGAATATAAATAAATTTGTGTTCAGAATATATGAAAGAAATGTTTGTGTGTTTTGATCTGTGTGAGGATTAGTATATAAATAGTCCATAGGCAACAATTTACATTTCTTCAGTACTATTAAAACAGTTTGCTTCATTTATTTTCAAAAGCAGAAATTATGACTGCTACAAATGTTAACAAAAAAAATCTGTGTTAATGTATGTTTAGGTGCAAATTTTCTCATATTTATGCTTCCAAACAGTTTGCAGGAAACAAGAATTAACAGTAATTCTAGTCTGTCTTACTGTAAAGCAAACCCAAATAAGTTTTCTGTTGTTATGCCAAAATTATATAGATGAAAGATAATTCTAAAATTATTCCCATTTTTTAACAATTGTATAGTTTGCCTTTAAGAAAACAAAGTTATTTTTAAGACTAATGGATTATTGTGTTCTGACAATGGTTTTATGATTCTTTCTAGTCTGAAGATGACTTAGCTGAGAAAATGCGAAGTAATGAGATGCTGCAAAAAGCCATCAACACCTATGATGAGGTGGTTAGTCTGCCAAATGTCCCTTCAGATCTAATAAAACTGAGCTTGAAACGAGAAGCAGACAGGCAGCAGTTTCTTGGTAAGATTTGAGAATGGTGCCAAAATTATGAAAGTTGTGTGAGCAAGACTTTCAAAAGATCACTAAGGACTTAAAAGCGCCAGTGCCATAGAATTTTCAATAGGAGTTGTGTTCCTAATCTCTTAATTGCTTATGAAAAATATTTTTAAATTCTTTCAAATTTTTTGAGGTAACTAGTGTATATATTTGTTTGTATGATAGTAGTGCCTGTAGACAACAGTGCACTAGGTGCTATGAGAAGCTATGATGAGAGATGGTAAAAAAATTTTTATTGACAGAGAAAGAAGAAAATGTTGTTCTTTTTCTACTGAAGCTGAGGGAAATCATGAGGAAATTAATGGCATACACAGAGTAAACATACCCAGAATAAACTTTCAGTAAACATAGAGAGGAATGGAATTGAACTCGGGGATAACATCTGAAAGCTTAGATTTCGATTCTGTGGTGTATGAGAAGTGCTGATTAGAATATGTCAGCTTTGGTGGAGAAGAGAGTTCAGTTCCCATGGGTTGGATTTTAATATCAGCTTGTTTTGATCTTGCTGTTCCTCAGCCAGACCTCGTCTAGGAAGCCAAGAAATGTACATAATTTTAAGCACATAAAGCATGATTAATTTCCTAATGGAAATATAGCGGAACTATTGCTTAACTCTAGAAATGCATTTAATTATTTAATCAATTAAGACTAAGTTTATTTTGATATGTTTACCTAGTTTTGTCGAACACTTTGACATCTGCGTATGAAAGAGCAACCAAAGCTTAACTAACGTTAGTGCTACACTGTGAACGGCTCTCCACTAGAGGCTACCATAACACTGCACATCATTTGCAGTGATTTCCTGAAATATTCCTTGTACGGCTACACACACACACACACACACACCCCCCCGTGACAACCAAGCAACTGAATATGCTTCTGTCCGCACAAGGCTTTTTTCAAGTTCTGCTTCTTGATCTTTAGTGAAATTGGAACATCTGGCTCTGACTTGTGTTTTCTTAGACGTTGTGTAAGGATCTTGCTACTGTTACTCATATCTGTAATTGTAATTAACTGTTGTTCCATCAAATTAGGTCGCATGAGAGGTTCCCTGATTACTCTACAGAAATTAGTTCAGCTTTTTCCCAGTGATACTTCATTCAAGAATGACCTTGGTGTTGGTTACCTCTTGATAGGAGATAACAGCAATGCCAAGAAAGTATATGAAGAGGTGAGCTTCCATTCTGGCCACGGAAAAAAATTATTTGCATTCATATGTTCATTCTAAAGATTGCCTGCTTTTAACTTTTTTAGTCGTTAAACCTTTTGCATGTCTGGTTTTGAAGGGTTAATATAGATATGATTTTTTTTTTCTAGTGCAGTTCTTAATTATCTTCTCATTTTAATTCAGATTTCCTGGTACTGTCATGCTAAATGTTCTTCCTCACAGACAGAGAAATGCAGATGTTTTTCGTATGCTCAATAATGTTTTGTTTCTTATGCCTTCTGGTAGCCAGGTTTGGAATATATTGACAACACATAGATGTAATGCATAGTATAAAAAATTATATCTTATCTGCCAGACATGGAAAGCAGAAGTAAGCCTGTTTCTTTACAGGTACGCCATCTCTAACCGTGTGATAAAGAATTCAGTTACTCAACATAGCTATTTAACCTTTGGTTTTTCATGATTTTTGTAGGCAGCCTAAATTCTGTTTTTCTTTCATGACACTTGTAGTGTGCGCAGTTCATTGGATTTACATTGCTATCTTACATATGGTTATCAAGCTAGGCAAAGTTCACTGCCAGGAAGGGCCACTCTGCTCCTGTGATCTAGAAACTCCATTAACATCTGGAAGTTCTGACAGATGTAGAGCTTAATGTCACTGGTAAAGCATAAGCTGTCAGCACCCAATCAGAGATGGTCTTGTTGATGTTGGCGTGCTTGTTGCAGTGCTTGTTTAATACAGGCGTAGTACGGTAATTGGTTACGCAGACTGAGGACAAGTCACCGTGATCAGTACCACCTCCTGAGAATAAAGGGCCAGTTTTCCATCCTCCACATCTGGAATTCTGAAGGGATTTTCATCTCAGGTGGTTCCTCAAAGAGAAGGAGGATGTTCAACTGCATGATTGGAAGCAGGAACTGAACCCTGATAATACCATTCTTTTCTCAAGCTCCTCTGGTAGTCTCAGATGTTGCCAGAATAATGTTTGCTTTGCTACTTTGGCTGCTTTGTAGGTCCCTCCGTAAAACATTTCCGTTCAATAATTTTTGGCCTGCTGTCAAAATTTCTCAGAGGATTGGAAAAATCAGCTTTTAAAGATAGAATATATTAACTGAACGGGCTTCTCAAGCTGCAAGGAACTTGAAGAAACAAAAACATTCTCCTTTTGGGGAAGATTTTCCTCTGGAATTTCTCAGTATTTTGCTGCAAACAATTTAGATGTTAGAATTTCTTAATATCAATAATCACAGGACTTTTTATAGATGGATGAAGATAATGAGTTTGCTATATAATTACTTTGATACTGAGTTTGATATACTTTAGAAGAAGAGTATAGTGCTCTGATTAAGAGAGTTTTGTACGTACAGCTGTAGTGTGGTACAGTTTAACTGATACAAAATACACTTTTCTGTTATGCATTTACCAGACTTTGTGCTGAGCCACAAATGGAAAATGAAAGTTTCACCTAATATTAGTATTTTCTTTTGAACATTACACTTAGGGACATAGAATCTTAACATTAAAAGTAGAGCTATTTTTATTTTCAAAGAAAACATAATGTTAGATGTAGTCCTAGTAGAATTTAGAGCTACTTTTTGTTTTTAAAGATCTACAGATTATGATTAAATACAGTGGAAGAGACCTTTAGAAGACCAGTTACTCTGCGAATAGCACTTTTTCTGCCTGCCATGCTGAGGCATGTCTGCATGGCTCAGTGCAGCATTATACAGGCACGCACAAGCCAGCTCTGATTGAGCTATCTCAGGTACCAAAAGCAGAGTATCCACATTAACACAGTACTCTGCCCTGGCTAATTAACCATTGATAGCCCCAGAGGTTAATTTCTATATTCATGATTAATATTTAATGGGCTATGAGCAGTTTAGTAAAACTTATTTCTAAACATAATTAATATTGCATGCAGCAACAGCAACAGAGTAATACAATTTACATTAAATACTTCCAGTGTAATTTCTGCTGATTGTATCTCTTCGCTTCTCTTTAGGGGCTCTGAATGTAGATCATGCCTTCGTGCAACTCGGCATAGTTTAAATCAACTGTAATACAGAAAATTCTATTTTGTCTTAATTAATCAGATATCTTTATCCTATAGTTAAACTGTAACGAAATTGTATGGCTAAGAAATATTTCTGTCAGTCATTTTATTTTACCATGCAGGTACAGATTTTTGGATCATAGAATCGGTTTGGTTGGAAAAGACCCTTAAGATCAATGGGTCCAACTGTAAACCTAACACTGCCAAGTCCACCACTAAACCATGTCCCTAAGCACCACATCTACACGTCTTTTCAATACCTCCAGGGATGGTGACTCAACCACTTCCCTGGGCAGCCTGTTCCAGTGCTTGACAACCCTTGCGGTGAAGCAATTTTTCCTAATATCCAATCTAAACCTCCCCTGGCACAACTTGAGGCCATTTCGTCTTGTCCTATCACTTGTTACTTGGGAGAAGAGACCAACACCCACCTGGCTACAACCTCCTTTCAGGGAGTTGTAGAGAGCGAGAAGGTCTCCCCTCAGCCTCCTCTTCTCCAGGCTAAACAACCCCAGTTCCCTCAGCCGCTCCTCATAACACTTGTGCTCCAGACCCTTGACCAGCTTCGTTGTGCTTCTCTGGAGATGCTCCAGCCCCTCAATGTCTTTCTTGTAGTGAGGGGCCCAAAACTGAACACAGCACTCGAGGTGCGGCCTCACCCGTGATGAGTACGAGGGGACGATCACTTCCCTAGTCCTGCTGGCCACACTGTTTCTGATATAAGCCAGGATGCTGTTGGCCTTCTTGGCCACCTGGGCACACTGCTGGCTCATGTTCCGCTGGCTCTTGACCAACACCCCCAGGTCCTTTTCTGCCGGGCAGCTTTCCAGCCACTCTGCCCCATTCTTTCAAAATGGTTATACACAGAATGCTGTAGTCAAAAAGTATAGGATGCATAAGGTGGTAGTGCATTCTTATACTAGGGATCAAGGTCATCCTGACTATGAATTGGCAGGTTCAATTTTTGCTAATAATGTATCATATTATGGACTTCAGATTGATTTTTCAAATTGACTGTTCCTTCATAGTAGCTCTTTTCTGCAAAAATAAGTGAAATGCTGCTATTTTTAACTCATAACATTTTATACCCACTTTGTGCTGATTTTGGTTGTGCTTGGATGTAGTTTGTATGTAATAAGGTTTGAGAAAGCAGAGGAATTTGCCCAGAGGACTTGTTGTGGTTTTGCTTGTAATTATTTCAATTGAAAAATTAGGTTAGACAGTGACTGGAAAAGACAGAGGGAAATAACTATAATGTATGTAGACATTTTATCCATGGCATAAATTTAGTAGCTTCAAAAATGGATTTAGGCAAGAGAAATTGCTCATCTGTCCATTGTTTTGTATGTAGCGGCTGTGCTAGACATTCAGCAGGTATCAGTCTCTCTAATTCCACCGACTGCCAGGCTCTTGTGATGATCCTCACAGACTGAGGATCTGTCCTGATAAGACCGTCCACCCTTATTTTAAGGAGAGAAGAGGTGCAACAACAGATTAACTTGACTGTGTAATTGACATCACATAGAGCTACAAATGATATTGAATATATACATCATAGGAACATGGAGTTGGAAAGCAGATCAAGACATTCTCTAATATTCCCGTTGGCTGAGGCAGACCAAATGCACTTAAATTGTCTCAGTAATGTTGGGGGTATACGTATCAGAAGTCAGACCAGCCAGCTTCACACCTCCTTTCCCTGAAACATTGCGCTGTACACTGATCCTTTCCTACAGCTGTCCCTGTACTCACAAATCTTTCTCTTGCACAGTCCCCGTGAAATACCCATCTCCACATATTTGCCTATAGATTTTTCCTTTCCTGCAAAATTAAATCAGGATTTAAGTCAGACATTATCTGAATCTTTTTCAAGATACAAAATCATTTCACTTAATTCAGCATGCTGGGTCTTGGTCTTAGTAAAAAGTGCAGCACACAACTATACGAGAATAATTTATCCACCACCTTCTAGTGCAAAAGCACATCGAATCAGTATTGCATTAGACCTGCGTTACCATCTGATAGCTTTCTTTTGGCCAAGCAAGTGTAAGCTCTTGCAGAGAGTGCTCCAGTTCACCATAGCGCTGAGAATGCCCTTTGTGTTCCCAGGGTCTGCGCAGTCCCATTATGTGATGCAGGCATTATTTTACAGCATCTTTCTCAATTGTACTCGCTGTGCTTTGCAGCGTAGTATGTTTTCTCTTGTCAAGACTAGTTTGCTACCAGTATAAACCTATTTAACTTTAAACTATTTCAGGTATATTTCTAGACTACACTTCCCGTGCCTGTGTTGTAGACGTGTTCAGAAACAGCTGCTTTCTTTCATATTAGTCAAACCTGGGATATGTAACTTAAATATTGAGGAATGGTGTTAATTCCGTAATGTAGCATGCTGTAACTCAAGAGAGAAGGTGGAGAAAGATGGACAACAAAAAAGTAATGTAATTCAGCAATTTTAGTTGGAATAATTTTACTTCTGAGACTTTAAAGTTTGGCTTGTAATAGATTTTTCTGGAGAAGCACAAAAGTGAATGGGGAAAAGAAAGTACAGCCAAGCCAAGAATTTATCTGAGAGTCAGCAATGGAAGAAAATGTCATCGCATCACTAAATAGTAATGTGTGCACGGGTTTGTTAATTTGCATAGATCCATGTAGGAGTATTTAATTTATTTGCTCTCAAACAGGTTCTAAGCCTGGCTCCAAACGATGGCTTTGCGAAAGTACATTATGGCTTCATCCTGAAGGCAGAAAACAAGATAGCAGAGAGCATACCCTATCTAAAGGTATTTTTCTTTTCTCACCTACAGTAAAAATTTTACCTGTATAAAAAAAAAAAAAATAGAATCTGAGTGTATAAAACATGTCAAGGTGGAAGTATCCTAATCACAATTTAAGCTACGTGTTGGAGTTATATTGCTATATCACTACCTATGAACTAGAACAAGCTTGTACCAATATTGAGACTCATCAATTCTTAAACACCAAGTATTTGTTTTATTAGTGGTTATCCCTAAGTACACAGCTGTGAGTGTCCAATTGTTTTGAGTTTCGCGGTATGCTGCAAACTTGAAAAATCCAGAGAGGGCTTGCGTATACTTCTGAGTGTTTGGGAAGAAATACCACAAAATTAAACTTTAATCCAGCTTTCTAAAATGCTTGTGTATGCATATATGTATACAGGGTCGGGGCAAGTGTCCATTTCTGAAGACACCTCTGTCTTGGAGGGTCTGAGGGGAGAGGCCATGGCATTTGGAAAACTGATAACATTTCTCAGTGTCTTTTTATTGAAGTGTTGTATTCGTTCAACGTAGGTTCTGGGTTACCATGATGGTTGTATTTTATAGCCAATCTCATAGCCTGTTTCTTGCATAGAATTGACAGCCTATTTACAGCAATCAAATGAATTCCTTTAGAAGTTCTATTGAAGTTTCTCTTATGCTTTTTCTTTTTTTTTTAGGAAGGATTAGAGTCTGGTGACCCTGGCACAAATGATGGACGCTTTTATTTTCATCTGGGTGATGCCTTGCAGAGAATGGGAGACAAAGAGGTACGCATTTAACGTGTTCTTGCTTTAAAGTCTAAAGCTCTGATGAACTGCAGAATCCCAAAAAACTTCTAAGCACGGGCTCAATGTTGAAAACATGAGTAGTCCTATTGCAATAATAATCCAGCATATGTGTGTAGAGGTCAAGATAAGCAACAGCAAAAAATCTGCCATTGATGTGACAATGCAGTCTCCTAGCATCCCTTGCTTTAGAACTAACCTATACTTCTGAAGCTTGCATGGGGCAGTTTGAACTGAGGGACCAAACATTTTTCATATATTCAGTGAAGGTGTTTTAGAGTCTGTTTTCTGCTCCTACCACTTAACTCTGGTTAAAATTCATGGGCATGAATTTAAAAACAAACCAAAAAAACCAAACTAAAAAAACTCTACTCAGGTTCGTGGATGGGAAATGTGAAAATAATAAGAATAAAAAAGCATAGTGGAACTGATTTTTAATCAGTTATCTAGTAATAAGTCTGAAATATTGATACCTAAAATACTGTAAAGAATGCTGATGTCCTGAGTATCTTGGCCCAGTTGGTAGGTAGCTCTCCAATATGAACTACAGACAGGTAGACTATAATGAAGCCTATATGTTATTGAACTTTCTTAAGCCTGTTTCATCAGGGTTTGGGTTTTTTTTTAAATTGTGTAACTTTTATTACAATATCTTATACCTACATTGAAATGTAATAACATCTGTATTTTTTAAGATAGATTGCCTTCTCTGAAAGTACAGTAAAATATTCTTCCAGTGCAATTTTTTTGAATTTAAAAGTTCATTTACAAGTGAGAATTAGTTGGCCTCATTCTATACGTAAACACACACACATCATCTGCTTGCACGTGCACTTTCTCTCTGTCTGCCGCTGTCCTTCTCTCAAGAGAAAACCAAAAAGGAAATCCCTGTATGCTTCTGCGGGATATTCTGGGTTGAATGATTGAGCCTAGAGCATCCCATTACAATGTTTTACTAAAGATACTATACAGAAGTAATTAATGTTTATCATCCCAATCCCCAGGATAATTTTGTATTAAATGTCTATGGAGTTAGTGGTCAAATCTGCTGTAGAAAAGGTTTTAATCAATGGCAAATGAACCTCTTGGCATAGAAGAGACTTTTAAATTTATCAGTGGAAAGTCCACTGTTAAGCTAAATTTTTCTGACTTACCTTGCTAGACTTGCTGAACTTCAAGATTTAATCAAGGAAACAGGTCAGTATTTAAGGAACATGTGAAAGTGCTATCACTGAAGGTTTGTTGAAGGTAGATATTCATCTGTTAGAGCTAAATTAGGAATCATGAATGTGGTCTTGGTATGGGTTAGGGAAACAGTGTTGAGTATGCCTTTTCCGACTATAATTTGATAAAATGCCAAATTGACTTAAAAAAAGATAAATTAGAACTGTGTAAGGTATTACAGAACAAAGTGCTGTTCACACAGAATGTATAAACTGAATGCATCTCAAACAATTACTTTTGTGGAAAAGAAGCTGTACTGTTGTGGCTGTCCTGAATAGTACAGTAGTCATTATTTAGTCTTTCCACTGCCAAGATCTGCAGGAGAAAAGAAAGATTTCTCATGGAAACCCAGGACTGGAAAAGGTAAGCGAGGCAACCTAACCCTACTCCATGCTGTCAAAGGCAACCTCATAGCACAATTCTTCTAATAGATAAGGATTAACAGTGTTACACATCATGATTATAGCTGATGGATCTTAAAGAGCAGCAACATTCATACTCATCTGTCAGCGGCTGAAACAAGGAATTCATCCCCCTTATCATTTGGGCTGACTCCAGACATTGCAAATGAATGCAGGCAGGCAGCGTGAACAATCTATTGATATCCCACTGCTATTAAAACTTACATCTTGGGGAACGTGCATTATAAATCATAATGCTTCTGTTTCAGAGACTTAACCAAGATAGCATCAAAATTTAAAGATAAACTGTGTATTACCCAAAGGCAATACATAATTTTTAATTTTTTTTTTGGACCCATATGCAATTTTAGAAAGCTTTGTTAGGGAAAAGAGATTAAAACTTATATATGATCTGCTGTTATTCCTTTCATCCACACTGTTTTTCTGTACTTCAGATAAATACTGTATGGCAACATTCTATTGTAGCCTTTCCTCCATACTTTAAGAGAGTTACAAAGATCAGAGTACCACATTTTTTTAAACCTTGAAGAAAATTTACATACAAAAATAACCTATGGTTACAATATAGAGACTTACGTAAAAATTTGAAGACAAAACCACCCAAAGTCATATGAGTCTTACCTCATATCTGAAATAAAAGATCTCTAAGATGACACCTGGAAATTTTTAGAAATAACCCATAACATGAAGAATATTCAGTAGCTTTTTGTTTTCTTGACTGACTGACTGCTAAGACTAAGTAAGTCTAAGCCACACACTGTTCTCATGGCTGATATGTATCCAAAAAAGTTTTGTTTTTTTCTTCTAGTTTACTGGCTTCAAGGTAATCGTGAATAATAAGCTGACATGAATTGCTCTCCTAGGGATGTGTGTGTTTGATTGTATATTTTGCTTTCCATTAGACCCCATATGTAAAATGATTCTTCTTTAGCTTAAGAGCTAGTACTGTAGGTTTTATCTCAGTAAGTCTTGTTTTAGCCTTCATGTCAAATGTGGGCAGATTAATGGACAACTGTCATATGCTCATGAGTTAGAATAGGATAAACGACTCTCTCTGAAAAGCAAATAACAATTAAAATAGTTAGTCATGCAGTGAAACTACCATACCAGAATGCTAGTGGGGACAGTGTTCTTCTTGTCCAGATGTTGTAGTTTAACCCCAGCCGGCAGCTGAGCACCACGCAGCCGCTTGCTCACTCCCCCCCATCAGGATGGGGGAGAGAATTGAAAGAGTAAAAGTGAGAAAACTCGTGAGTTGAGATAAAGACAGTTTAATAGGCAAAGCAAAAGCTGCACGCACAAGCAAGCAAAACAGGGAATTCATTCCCCACTTCCCATGGGCAGGCAGGTGTTCAGCCATCTCCAGGAAAGCAGGGTCCATCACGCGTAACGGTGACTTGGGAAGACAAATGCCATCACTCTGAACATCCCCCCTCTTCCTTCTTCTTCCCCCAGCTTGATATGCTGAGCATGATGCCATAGGGTATGGAATATCCCTTTGGTCAGTTGGGCTCAGCTGTCCCAGCTGTGTCCCCTCCCAACTCCTTGTGCACCCCCAGCCTGCTCGCTGGTGGGGTGGGGTGAGGAGCAGAAGAGGCCTTGGCTCTGTGTGAGCACTGCTCAGCAGTAACAAAAACATCCCTGTGTGTGTTAGCAACACTGTTTTTGGCACAAATCCAAAACACGGCCCCATACTAGCTGCTATGAAGAAAATTAATTCTATCCCAGTCAAAACCAGCACATCAGGTTTTCCATACCCCTGCTGGAAAGAAAAGTGAAGGGTTTGGTTTTTTGAGGAGAACTTGGCAAGGAGGTAGATACAGCCAGGAAAGGTGGCTAATTGTGAGGTGTAGGGGGGATATTATTAACTGGAAGCACAAGGGTGAAATTATAGGCTGTTTTATGTAGAGTGAGATAAGAATAAATATCAGGTTAGGTGAAGGAGTGTGAGAACATGGTCCAGGTTTGGATGAGTGACACTTAGATGTGAATTGGATAGGTTGCAGGCTTGGGAGGGAGCGAATTTCAAGCAGTGTAGCTTGTAGAGAGGGACTCTGTACATGACTCCAAGTAAAGAGATTTTTGGATGGTTTCTGTTCAAGGCAGGGATTGCTGCCTGCTTCAGTCCCTCTGCTCTGGACTTATTACCTCATATCTCTCCACTTAGCTGTCCTGTTGTATCCTTTCTTTGTCTTTTTCTTTTTTTTCTTTTGTTTTTTTTTTTGTGTTGTCTAAAATATCACAGCTGTAGCAGCAATGCTGGACAGGAAGGAGGCAGCTATATGTAGCCTTCTTTGTGGATGGTTCATCACAGTGCTACTCATGCTGGATCTTTTCTTTCCAAGCATATAATTTTCTTCTTCTGCACCACCTTGTTTTGCTGCCATACGGTGGTAAAGCAAGCTATGAAAAGGGAGAGTAAGACAAACAAAGGTCTGGTGTTAGCCTCAGAAGGTTTCTACCATGTGAAATAAAGGGAAGGAGTAAGAAAAATTAGTAGCATCAGCTCAGTTCTGATGTGGCAACAAATATTTGAAGAAACTCAAGTGCATTTCTGTATTAGATAATTATGTAACAATTTAGAGCCACAAAGTCAGCACTGTTTTCATCATCACAATATCTCCACTGGCAGCAGAAGGCAGTCATCTTTAATTCATAGGTAGAAAATTGAAACAGAGAGAAAACAAGGTTGACCAAGATGACAAACAATTGGATCTCCCAAGTCCAAGGAGAGTGCCTAGATTACTGACCCATATTTGGTGTGAATAGTTGTAGAATATTATCCTATTTTGCTAATGTTGGATTGGACAGCCTTGGCCCACTGATCTATTTTGAGATTGTTAGTTGAGTTTTGGGGGGTTGGTTTGTTGTTTGTTTGGTTTTTTTCTTCAAAGTGTTCGTTATTACATTACATTAGAAGAATAACCCTGGCATCCAAAGAGACAGTCTGTTACCTTACCAAAAAAGCATAAGTTACTTTTTTCCATGGGAGTTTGGCTCATATGAATTTGGTTGCTAACAACTGCAATCTTTTAGGCCTACAAGTGGTATGAACTTGGATACCAAAGAGGTCACTTTGCATCAGTTTGGCAGCGCTCCCTCTACAATGTCAAGGGACTGAAAGCTCAGCCTTGGTGGACAGCAAGGGAAACTGGTTATACCGAACTGGTGAAGGTAAGGCAGCTTGCTTCTGTATGCTTTGATTTTATTTTTCTTAATAACAACTATAAACTAAGGTATTAAGCAGAGAAAATTCTAATCTATGAAGTCTGAATAACTGCCTGTGAGTACCAGGCACCAATCTCAGGCTAAGCATAAGATTTAACTACAATACTATAAAATGAGCTCAGACATTTTCAAAATTGAGAATGGGGACAGGATGGCTGAAATGATTAACAAATACAAAATTTGCGTGGTAGACAACCATAATGTCTCAAGTGCAGAATGACAACAAACTTTGGTAATGTCTGGGACACCCATTGTGAATTTTTAATTAGTCAGGAAAGGCTGTGTCCTTCCCTTGTGTAATATTTGGTGACTTCTTTAGAAGCTTTTAATTGCATAAGAAAAACAAGTGTAGACTCCCAATGATGGATTTAGCAAAAGATAACCACATAGAATTTAACTACTTTAAAATTCTTTTTTTATTTAATGTAACCAGACAAGTAGTCTGGTTATTATTTATAGTAATAGCTTGTGTTTCCAACATAGCATTTTTTTTTAATCTTAATTCCTAAACAAAACAAACAAAAAAAAAACCCACAAAAAAACCCCAGCACCAAAAAATAACAACCAAAATGAGGGGAAGAACCTTTTTTCCCCTGGATGTAAAAAACATTATTTCCCCATTCCACAGAGCAAAAACCAATCAGCAGTTATTTCTTGCTGCTTCATCTTGTTACATTCCTCTTACATCTGTCCGGGATATGTGGGAAATGCAACTAAATCCCAGTGATAGCATGTGACATGGAAAACTGCTGTATGAAGGGAAAAGCACTGGAGTCTCTGACCCTCTCTCCCTGTGTTTCACCACTTGTTTTTTAAAGGTGAACAAGCAATTTTCATTATATTGGTAGCTTAACAATGCCAGCTGAGGATTTATTTGTGGCTACCTGAGAGTGCTACAGCCAGACCGGCAGCTCTTTTTGGTTCATTCTACTAACCCAGCACAGCTGTGGTCTGTAGCATCTCATAGCACGGACCTGGCTTGGTTTTGTTATAAAGGGTCACATGGTTTCTTGAGACTAGAGATGTGAATTTTGACAGTGCCTTGCTTTTTCCACAGAAAACCTGAAGAAAAAAAAGATGTCTCTTTTTCAGTACTCCCAGTTTAATAATTTCCTTCTGAGGGGCTTTCAACTCACCTGACTGTAGCCATGCAGACACAAGGCATGTTGTTCATGGTAGTGGTCTAGTCTACAGGTCAAGAAAGGTATTTCCAGAGGGTGATGAATTTTTACTATGTTAAATAACTATCTAAGGATGGCCTGTCTCTGCTTTCTGGTGTTAACTTTCCTACTGCTTTACTGAAAAAAGAAGCCGAGACAATTAATTTAGGCCTGATGTTTAACTGCCTGATGGCTTAGATTAAAGACAATCTCATAGTTTAGTTACTTCACTATTACGTACTTGCCTGGATGTCTTAAGGAAGAGGGGGTTTTTAGGTGTTTTTTTTTTAAAAAAAAAAAAAAAAAGACTGAGAATATCTCAATAACACTCAACAGGACGTCTGTTATGGTGGTAAATCCTGGTTAGTGCTGCTGTGCCGATGGGAAGTGGATCTTTCGATCTCTTTAGCTGCTGCCCATTAATGCTTAAGTTTTCTGTAGTTTCCTTGAAAGAATAGGAGGGGGTACGTGATTTCTCAGGGAGAAGAAAATATAAGCCTTTAAATTAGGAAGAGTATGTCAAGTGATTTATGTAGAAATGTTCTGTAACTGTTTCTGATCTACAGTATTTCAGGCCTTTGGATTTGGAGTTTCAAGAAACTCTTTCTTGCTTGAGCTCAACTGAAAAGAAACCTTACTTTTATCTTTGAAAACCTGTCACCCTCCTTTGGGGCAGTTAACTTTCCATGGATGGTCTTGCTGAGTCATTGCGTCATTCTCTGGTACCTTTTATAGAACCTCAGTATACCATTATTTTTCTATTCTGGTGCTTGTTTAAAAAAATAATAGAAGAGGTACAATGCTATTGGATCCTACAGACTTTTCACCAGTCTTAAACTAATACATAGGTAATGGCCTAGGTAACCTTGTCCTTTCCTCATGTTGTGTCCATTGGCTTTTGGAAAGGACTCAGAGGATGCTTTGCCAATAATGTACTACGATGAATAGCTGATTGACTACAGTAGATCTTGTATTGTCAGTTTTCTCTGATGGCTTAGATTTTATTAATTAAAAGTTTAAAGTGCAGCAAGAAAAGTGCAGAAAGAGAATGAAAGTACTGGCAACAGCAAATATCCATAACGTTTTCTGTAGAGTGACAGCTAGGGCTTTATGGTTTAGCTAATAATAGCTAAATGTTCATATTTAATGGCTAAATTCAGTTAAAATATATTTAAGTGTGGCTAGACGCTTTATAGGCAGCCTTGTGTTGAAAAGAGCAGAGATGGTGCATACACAAGCACTCTGTGTGACCTAATGGGTGCAAGGAATCTATTTTGCAAGGTTTAAAATATTACACCTTACTTGGAGGTCATCAGCATTCCCCAGCAGAGACACGGTAACTGATTGTGAATACTCTCCTACTCTCCTTCAGTAACAAAGTGAAATAGATTGAAGTGTTCACCATGATTTTATTTTATAGTCCAATGGATTAAAATGGATGTGTGGTCAGTAGCCTCACGTGAGGGGTAGTAACCTCTTAATCTCTGCCTGTGTCATTTATGACCATGCATTTGAAAGGGTTTGACAGCACAGAGTAAGTATTCTTTTAATGTAATAGTCACACATAAAAATAAACTGATATTAAGAAATGCCTATTTAAATATAGTAACGTCTTTGCCAATAAAATCTACACTATTACCAGATGTAAAGCAGCTGTAAACTTCCATTATTGTTAGGAACTGTATTTAAAAAGCCATATGGAGGTTTATGGGAATCAGCTGCTAGGAAACAAGTACATATGTTCCCAATGCTGTTCGCCACCTGATTCTTCAGTTGGAATCAGGATATTGCACCTAATACAGTGTGATTCTGTTGCTTGAACCTGAGGCTTGAATCCTACATTCTATGGAGCATAAGCATATTTAACTTTTTTCTGTAGATACCAGCTCTTGGATCAAGAGCCTTAAGTCCAAGTCCTGGACTCAGTCATTATGTTTTTAATGGTGTTATGTGTTCTTACCATTCAAGCTATGCCTAAGAGTCTGTAAAATAAAGGAGATCAAGGCTGACCTGTGTTTGAACTCCTGTAACTCTCCGCTTCCTTTCTACCTAGGAGTTGCCTATTAGTCATAGTAAAGCATTGTCAGTGTCTTTTCTAGATGGGATCCAGATTTTCAGGAGTATAGAGACACTATGGATTTCAGTGCAAGTTATGTCTAAAACCATTGAGGAGGTAGTTCAAAATCAATTATATCTATTCAAATCACTTCATATCCGACATGTTAGCGAAGGAGTCTTAAAAGGCAAGGACAAGCACACACCTTTGGAGATTACCTTTCATCCTGCGGCACTTGTGAAGGGTTAGAGGTGACAAAGTAGCTGTTGCCTGCAACTCCTTGGACCACCAGTGCTCTTCATGCATCATCTTGTCTGCATGGGTGAATGCTCCCTCTTACCTTTTTTCAGACAAGGTAGTAGGGGGAGTTTGAGGAAACACAGAAGCATTTGTAATATCTTTTAAAGTTTTCCAGTTTTGTTTATCTGTATCACTTTGTGGCCTGTATAAATGTAACTTATTCTTTTCTTTCTCTTCTCCAGCCAGTGCAAAATCATGTACTCAGGCTGGTGTTTCCTTTTGTAGATTTGGTACCACTGAATCAGTACCAGCACTGTTCCCATATTCATCTCTGATCAGGTGGAAATTTTCAGTCTTGTTTTGTACCCTGCATTTTGGAAAAGTCAGTTTTCTAAAGATATTCTAAAAAACATTTCTATTTAATGTTAACTGTTAAACGAGTGTTATGGAAACCCATCAGTTGGAGAGAATAAGGTGAATGCACCAGGAAAAATGATGAGTGCTCTTCCCCTTTACTGATGGATGAGAGAGAAAACAGTTTGCTAGGAAGAAGAAGAGAGTACTGTACTAACAGAAGTGTAAACCTAATTTTCATAGGTCCTGGCCTATCTAAAAATGTTATGGTGGGAGAAAGTTGCTGTATTATAGACAGCATATTCTAGCCATGGCTTGCTGAGCCTTTTATGATATATCAACGTACAACCTATTTTGTGTGATCAGCTTGTCTTTTAATTGAAAAAACTCAAGTGGAAAATGCAACTGTTTAATTTAAGTGGGGAAGACTAATAACCACATAGAGTTTTAAGGCTGAAAAGGGGCAGTTATATCACCTAGTCCTACAGACTTTTGAGTTTTACTTGGCTTTACGCATCATATAAAGAAGTAGCATGGGAACACACTTTAGCCCATTTTCAGTATAAAATTGATTGAAAATGTCTTACAGAAATGCTTTGTTCAAGAGCACAAAGGAAAAATGGAAACTATTCACCCAAAATAAGGTTTAGCGAGTAAAGTAAGCAGCTGGGAAATAGAAGTCACTTTTATCCAGGTTCATTGTTACGCTGTGGGTTTTTCATTTATATTACTATAACATTAAAATTACTTATTGCTAAAATAAAAGGTTTTCTGATCTATCAGATTTTTACAAATATAATGTCCTAAGGCAGCAGAGAATAGAATTTTTAATTCTACAATCTTGTGGTTTTGGTATGTGTGAAGTACAAGCAGCTTACACATATTTAATGGTTGTGTCCATAAATCATCACCTGCATTTCAAGTCGTATTTGATCTTTTTCAATAGCATCAGCATGTGCAAGTGAATCTTTGCAAACCTTTTTGAAGGTTTAAATCATAACTGTCAACTTAAGTGGCCTGTTTACATTTGTACTCTTTGAACCGTGATGTTCTGCCAACGCCTGGAGTTCCAGGTTATGCGAGTGGGTTTCTAGTGGCAGGAGTCCTTCCAGGTAACGTGTGCTGTCTTTAAGAAGATCAATACTCTTCCTAGCTTGCAATACAAAATTATATGTTAAAGAGCCCTTAGGCTAATCAAAAAGCAAGTCAAAGTGAGGCCTAGTCTGCGAGGAGGCTGGGGATTATTGAAATTTTATGATCCCATTGTAATTGAATCTGAGGAATGCTGTGAAAGTTGTTTTTCCTGCCTTAACATGTCAGAAGGGAATTAATATAAAGAAACTTGATAATGATGATGAACACTTTTTTAGTGCTTTTAAATTTAAAAAAAAAAAAAGTTACTAATGGCAGGGGAAAATAAAAGCAGTACTAAAGCTAAATGCAGTAAGTTCTCAGTGCAGTAACATGGCTCTCTAAACAGTCCTTAGAGAAAAACTGGAAGCTCATTCGGGATGAGGGGCTTGCTGTGATGGATAAAAAAAGAAGCCTCTTCCTGCCTGAGGATGAGAATTTACGAGAAAAAGGAGACTGGAGCCAGTTTACCTTATGGCAGCAAGGTAAAACATTTTGTACTTCTTCTCTTTCCCTGATTTCACTTTCTCAAATTAATATAGTGTAATAAGGAGTAGCAACACAGGTTTTTCCAGAACCGTTGTTGTAATCACTGAATCTGCAGAAGGGAGCTAATAAAATAGTGTCTGGGACCCCTGCGACAGTGAACAAGAGTTCTTTATTCTAAACCATGTTGTCTCCAAGCACTTCTAAGAATCCCTTGAGGGTAATACTCCTCTTCTGGCAAGGTCGCCAACATTTTGCATGGTAATGCGCAGTACGGATCAGCCTGAGGGAAGAGAGGAATGTAGGAGAAGGTGCATCCTCAATATTGTGTTGTCAGCTTGGTGAGATCTATCATTCCGAAATGGTATGAGCAAAAGAATATGAGCTTTAATAAGCCTTCTGCCCTGTCCCCGAGCTATGCAGTGGGAGGCTGAACTATTGGAATGACCTTAAATTCTTATAAGACTCTGCATATGAAAGAGTACTGTAAAATAGAATATTAAAAGTAACTTATACCATTTCAACACCAGGTTATATTTTGATATGATGTTGGTGGCATTTTTAATCTTTCTTTTCTATGCAACCTCATTAATGATTATAGTTTTAGAATCATGTTTAAAAAATGGTAGAAAGCCTGCTCTTCACAAATAATTTCAAAGCAAAGATGTTGCAGGCTGCTGTGATATTACGACGTGTTAATCCTTCTGTTTCATAATCTGTAACATGGTAATAATAATATTTACCTGTCTTTCAGAGTCAGCTCTTTGACAGCTTTGTTGCTTTTCTGCAAAGCAGAAAACAAGGAAATGATTGTTCATTGCTCTTACCAATGCTCTATCCATTATTTTCACTAGGAAGAAAAAATGAGAATGCTTGTAAAAGTGTTCCTAAAACATGTGCTTTATTGGAAAGATTCCCAGAAGCTACTGGCTGCAGAAGAGGGCAGGTACCTGGCAAATTTCTTCATTTTTCCAAATTCCTAATGCTGGGAGTACATGATTTTGAGGAATGTATATAGAAGGATTCATGACCGTGGTATATTTAATGATGCCTCAAGCACACAATGAAGTTAACAGTAAAAATATGCTCAATTTAGCCCTCAGCAAATACAAGGTGAAATATGATAGCTGAAGCGTTTCTGTGGACTCTTTTCTTGAGCCATTTACCTTGTGTTTCATGGGAGCTCGTGGTACGTAAGTAGTTGTTTGCCATGTGTCAACCAATAAGTAATAACTTATTAACCTCAGCCCTAAGTGACCTGGTCTGACTCATAGCTAACCCTGCTTTGAGCAGGAGGCTGGATTAGGTCCTTTCTAACCTGAATTTTTTTTTTCTGGTCTGAACCTAACTTTACAAGACTAATGCAGTGAGCCAGATGCTCACTGTGATAAACTTCACCCATCTACTCAAGCCTGGCTACATTAGAAAGGAGGAGAATTACCTCATGGAAGCCAAACTGCTGTCACATGCTTCTTTCCTAAAGGTAAAGGAAGGAAATTTTATATCCATGAGCTGTGGCCTTGGGTGCCAACAAAGTTTGTTTCAAGTGCCTGATCCACACTGACTACTCAGCTACAAATTAACCTCATTAAATCCTGCAGTAGACCTATATGGTATGGATCAATACATACACAGCTGAATGAATGGCCCAACACAGATATCATGTGATTCTGTAGGACAGAATGTTTCATTATTCTTTTTTTAAGTTATTCTGATTTGTCTGTAATGATTACATGAGAATAACTTTCATGGTGCAAAATTAAGGATGCAGAAGTTGGAAAACTCAGTGTTATCATAATCCTAATTCAGAGCCTTGAGAGTAGGCATTCAGCTTTTACACCAGACTGTTGCTTTTGATGTGCAGAAGCACACTACATGGCTACTGTTGAGGGAATGAACAAGGCTATTCTTTCACTGATTTGTTGCAAAGGCTGGTTGTCATGAATATAACTGAGGAGAGAGATCATCACGCTCAGTGTGGCTAACAGCAAGAAAACTGCTTTCTGTGACATCCATAGCTAAAATGGACCTATCCCAGAGAGCAAATTCTCTTTGAGAGCTACTATTTTGTTCATCATTTTTTGGCACCCCACATGTTATCACCAGGGTGTGTTTGCAGAAACATTGTAGGTTCGCAGCTGTAGTTGTAGTCATAGAATCATAGTCATCACATAGTCGTGTGTTTTGAACGTATAAGTGAAGTTCAACAAGGCCAAGTGCAAGGTCCTGCATGTGGGTCGGCGCAATCCCAAGCACGACTATAGGCTGGGCGAGGAATGGATTGAAAGCAGCCCTGAGGAGAAGGACTTGGGGGTATTGATTGATGAGAAGCTCAACGTGAGCTGGCAGCATGCACTCGCAGCCCAGAAAGCCAACCGTGTCCTGGGCTGCATCAAAAGAGGTGTGACCAGCAGGTCGAGGGAGGTGATCCTGCCCCTCTGCTCCGCTCTTGTGAGACCCCACCTGGAGTACTGTGTCCAGCTCTGGGGGCCCCAGTACAGGAGAGACATGGAGCTGTTGGAGTGAGTCCAGAGGAGGGCCATGGAGCTGATCAGAGGGCTGGAGCACCTCTCCTATGAGGACAGGCTGAGAGAGTTGGGATTTTTCAGCCTGGAGAAGAGAAGGCTCCAGGGAGATCTAATTGTGGCTTACCAGTACCTGAAGGGGCCTACAGGAAAGATGGAGAGGGACTGTTTGTCAGGGAGTGTAGTGATAGGACAAGGGGTAATGGCTTTAAACTAAAAGAGGGTAGATTTAGATTAGACATTAGGAAGAAATTCTTTACTGTGAGGGTGATGAGGCACTGGGACAGGTTGCCCAAAGAGGTTGTGGATGCCCCATCCCTGGAAGTGTTTGAGACCAGGTTGGATGGGGCTTTGGGCAATGTGGTCTAGTGGAGGGTGTCCCTGCCCATGGCAGGGGGGTTGGAACTAGATGGTCTTTAAGGTCCCTTCCAACCCAAACCATTCTATGATTCTATAAACCGTAAAGTAATCTGAAAAACGGTGCTCTAGAAGTCTTAAGTTTTACGTCCAATATTAAGGGATGCCTAGGACAATTTTGGTCTTATGCTAGCCATGCCTCAGCTTCTTAGAGGTAAATTAAATTATCACCTAATCTCGATTCACGTACTGAAGCACTTGGAAGCAATGGGAACAAACATCAGGAAATAAGGAATTCTGTGGTAGGTAGACTTTTTGGATGTTTTGAGCACCTTGTGCATTGACAGAAATAAAAGAAATGTAAAATAAGCAACTGCCTGCTCCGTGCTGCTAAAAGACTGTGTAGAACAATAGCAAGTGATCATGTTATTAAAAAATATATCATTCTTAAAAATAGCAGTAAAATAAAAGTAGCACATGTATTTTTAGTTCTGGGCATTTCTTAACTCTCTGGAGTTTTACATTACAACCATAGTATAACTCACTGGTAGTTCAGAACTATGTATATATAGTACTTGAGTACAGCACATTCATATAGTTCACAGACATATCTAGACTGATCTGTGTGGACAGATAACACATGCAACAGTAATCATTCCACAGTGCTGGTATATCAGCATTGAAACAATTGTTTCTCTGGGATATTAGTAACTATCCTGCATAGCCAGTTATTTGCATTGCATTAGGCTCTCACAGGGCAATCAAGTTAATGCATCTCAGTGTAGCAGAGGTGGTGGGCTGGAACATCTGTGTTCACCACAGCCACTGGAGCTTATCACTTGCTGTCATAAGAAACTGCCGGTAAGCTGAAACCTCAGATGGTGGCAATGGCTAAGGCGTTAGACACACACTGTCTTCTGCTGATTTTGTTACAGCTGGAGAGCAAACCTTAAACCCTAAGATTTATCAAAGTAACCCTATCCCAGCCTGATATGCTTATTTCTCAGTTGAAAATACACTTCTCACCACTGCCATGCATTATTCACACTTCCTGTTCATTGCATTGCTGTAGAATCACAGAAGGGTTGAGATGGGAAGGGACCTCTGGAGACTGCCTAGTCCAACCCCTTGCTCAAAACATGGTGAACTAGAGCAGGTTGCTCAGGACTGTGTCCAGTCAGGTTTTGAATGCCTCTGAGGACAGAGACTCTACCGCCTCTCTGGGCAACCTGTTCCAGTGTACAGTAAAAAAGTTTTTTCTTATGTTTAAATGGAATTTCCTGTATTCCAATCTGTGTCCGTTGCCTCTTTGCCTTTCACCGGATACCGTTGAGAAGAGCCTACCTGTCGTCTTCAGTCCTCCCATCAGGTATTTATATACATTGATGAGATCCCCCGAGCCTTCTCTTCTCCAGGCTGAGATTCCCCTTGTATGTCAGATGCTCCAATCCCTTAATCACCTTTATAGCCCTTCACTAGACTTGCTCCGGTATGTCCATATGTCTCTCATAGTACATAGCACAGAACTGGACCCAGCACTCAAGGCGTCTCACCAACTCTGAGTAGAGGGGAAGGGTAGCCTCCTTCAACCTGCTGCCAAAGCTCTCCCTGATGCAGCCTTAGAGGCTGTTGATGGTCTTTGCTGCAAGGCCACATTGCTGGCTTATGTGCAAATTGTTGTCTATGAGGACCCCATGGTCTTTTTCTGGGAAGTTGCTTTCCAGACAGTTGTCCACCAGCTTGTATTGGTGCATGGGGTTATTCCTCCCCAGTGCAGACCTTTGCACTTCTCTGTTGAACATCATGAGATTCCCGTTTGCTCCTTTCTCCAGCCTGCCAAGGTCCCTATGAATGATACCAAAAAAAATGTAGTGTGTCAACCATTCCTCTCCAATTTTCTATCATCTGCAGACTTGCTGAGGGGAATTCAGTCTGTCCCATCATCTGAGTCATTTGTGAAGCTATTAAACAATGTTGGACCCAGTATTGAGCCCTGGGGTATACCTCTGATGAGTGGCCTCCGGCTGGACTTTGTGCCTCTGATCACAACTCTTTGAGCCTGGCTGAACTGCCAGTTTTCAGTCCACCTCACTGTCAACTTACCTAGTTTCTATTTCATCAGTTTGTCAATGAGGATGCTTATGGAAGACAGTGTTGAAGTCTTACTAAAGTTGACATAAATGATATCCACTAATCTCCCCTCATCCACCAATCTAGACATCTCACCAGAGAAAGCTGGTTAAGTACAATTTCTCATAAATCCGTGCTGACTGCTCCCAGTCACCTTTTCCTTCATGTGTTTGTGTCACAAAAGAGTGGAATGCATCTCACTCAAAAAAGAGAAAGAACAATATGTTTTATTGAGGTAAAATAATAATTCAACAGAGTTCAATAAATTTGATGGAATTTAACAAATTTTAACAGTGGTTTGCCAAAGTTCATTAAGTTTGATGGCAAGGTTCACCTTATTAATTACTGCATGGAAGAAACATACAAAGGAAAATTGAGTTTGAATCAAGTTAGAATGATTCACACAGAGACTGAAGACACAAAGGGTAAGGAAGACCCTCTTGATGAGTCACGAGGTTCAGAGTGGACTCCTTTGCCTTCTAAAATGCTGATGGAGCTTAGGTATGTCCAGGTCCAATCTTAGTCTCAGACTTAGTCAATGGTTTATGTCTAATGGAGTTATCTATACAAAGTTTATAATAATTAATATTTAATAGCGACATGGATTAGTAATGTTTCATTAGTATTAATTCAGCATGCTACCAGTCACTTACCAAAGATCTGCCATTGATAAAAGGTCTCTGCCTCAAGGAGCAACCTTGAGATGTGTCCCAGCTCAAGGGGAGATCACCACCATGCAGCCAGACTGCCTAGCAGGGAGAGCTCAAAAAAGGATCACTTAGGCCGCCATATTTGTGGAATAAAGTGATTGGCTCGTAGTCAAATTACATGCGATGGGAAAGGTATGCATGAGACTCCTTGTACCCACAGCTTTCTTTGTTCCTTGATAAATGAGTCTTGGAAAAGCCACATGCTATTCATGTGCTAATCACATGATCGGTGTTCCAAGCTCATAAGCATCAATTCTCGCTATGTCACTCGACTCCTTTGTGGGTTTTCAGAGAATGGATTGAAACTAGAGGAGTTCTTGACCCGGCTACGACTCAGGCCTTTACCTTCTTTGGAGCCATACCAAACTACTGCTAGTTTGGTTAAGGGCTCGAGTACATCCGTCACCATTTGAAAATGGTTTCCGGGATTATTTGCTCCATCACTTTCCCAGGGAATGAGGTGACACTGACTAGCCTATAGCCTATATATATATTTCATTCTGAGATCCTCCTCCTTGCCCTTCTTGAAGATAGGAACATCATTTGCTTTCTATGAGTCCTCAGGGACTTCTGCTGTTTACCATGACCTTTCAAAGATTATTGGGTGTGGATTCACAACATACCATCCAACTCCCTCAGCACTCATGAGTGGCTCCCATCAGGACCCATGGACCAGTTAGTTGAGTTTGTTTAAATGTTCCCTAACCTGATCCTTCTCCACTGAGGGTAAGTCATCTTTGCTCCAGTCTTTTCCAGTGGTCTTAGGTGCCTGGGATTCCTGAAGGCCAGTCATACCAGTAAAGATCAAGGCAAAGGTGGCATGTAGTGCCTCAGCCTTTGTCATCAGATCTCCTGCCACATTAGCCGCAGGGCCATGTTTTCCCTAGACTTCCTTTTACTGCTGATGTATTTGTAGAAACCTTTCTTGTTGCCCTTCACTTCCGTCTCCAGATTCAACACCAGGAGAGCTTTGACTTTCCTAACCTGATCCCTGCATGCCCAGAGAGTTTCTCTACAGTCTTCCTGGGTGACCTGACCCTACTTCCACCTCTTTTATGCTTCCTTTTTGTTTCAATTTTTTCTGGGTCTCCATGCTTGCTGCACATGGAGATGAACCATTCTTGAGCTTGGACGAGGTGATCCTTGAAAATCAACCAGCCCTCTTCTCTCCAGCACTGCATCTCATGGGATTTTTTCCCAGCAGATCCCCGAATAAGCCAAAGTCTGCTCTCCTGAAGCTGTAGGTGATAATCCTGCTTTTTTCCTTTCTCCCTCCTCTTGTGATCCTGAACTTCACCATCCCCTGGTTGTTCCAGCCAAGGCTGACAGTGACCTTCACAACCCAGTTGTCATCTGAGAGCGGCTAGTCAGTCTGACTAACACGGGCCTTGTGTCTCCTGTGGTCCATCCTTTTAAATGATAAGAGTGTCTGTAAGCCTTTCCATAGGAAAGTATTTTTATGACTGTAGATAGGAGATAATTATTTTCAGGTTGCAATATGAATGCTGATTATTTTAAACAAAATGAAGAATATGCATTTTTAACATGCACACACCTGGATGCACAAACACCCTACAAGACATGTTTTTTCTAGTATTGAATGCCTTTAGGACATGAGAAAGTGCAATTGTTGCTGAGACTCTAAGAAAAGGTGACTGCGCTTTTGGACCATCATCAAGGATGAGACGTAATGAAATCCTGAGCTCCTATAGCAGTATGGTTGTGAAGCTGAACGTGTTAAAGGTCTGTCTCTCTCTTCTTGCAGATCAAATATTCTATCATGCATCCGGGGACACATGTCTGGCCACACACAGGGCCCACCAATTGTCGGCTAAGGATGCATTTGGGCTTGGTTATACCTAAGGAAGGCTGCAGAATTCGGTGTGCCCAAGAGAACAGGTATGGTTTGGGGGTGAAAAGGCTGAAAAGGGGTGGGACTGCATGTAATTTTAAAAAAAAGACAAAAAAGGGTGTTTTACTGATCAGAAGGTGTAATATATTTCATTAAACAGGCAATTTACATCCTAACTCTTTGTACAAACATATAAACATCATTTGTCAAACAATGTCAGAAGAATCTTGGGAGACAAAGCTGTTCTTCTCTGCTATAGCATGGAAATAGCAGTGAGTTTAGTCCATGAAGTCTCTCTGTGTTTACTTTTATAATGCCAGTCCAATATACTTGCCAACAGAGTATCTTTATTTGTTTTGATTTTTTTTTGCTTAGAATTCTTTGCTTATTCAGCCAAAGCTGAGACTAAGCTATACCTCCTTTTCACCACCATAACAGAATACTCCTGTATTTCTGTAGAAGCTTCCTTCCTAGCTACTGTTATTTGTTATAATTTTGTTAAAAATACTCCAATCAAAGTTAATTTGAAGATGAACATATCTATGAAGTGTTTGGCCCAATGAGTTACACAGGTAGCAAATTTCTTTAAAGTGCATTATAAGTAAGAATTCTTACCCCTTAGGGAAAAATTATGCTGACTTGAAGACCAGTTTTGCCTCTGCACTGTGTAAAAAACAAAGTGTAACAATTATACATTTACAATCAGGGCATATACTCCCCTGGGAAATATGAACAAGTGTGATAGGTTTTTACATACTATTAAACACAGACTGAAAAATACAGCATTAACTATATTGCTTTTTGCTTACAGACTTAATTTTCTGAGACTTATGTGAAATTCTAATGATGTTTAATATTTATATGTATATTTTGGAAGATTCTGTCTCATCTGCAACAAGCATTAATTTTGAAATCTTTTCATGGTAGTAATATACAGATATATTTGATATTGCCACTGCTGTCTGCATGACTGCAATGTGTACCAAAGATATTTTTCAGAACATCTGAAAATGACTACAACAAGAAATGTTTAGAATTTTTGAGGATAGAAGTATCCAACTGTTAATAACAGAAAATGTTGTCACTATAGACTCCTGCCAACATACAGCTTATTTAGTAATCTATCACAGTCAGTGTTACAATCTACACTACCTACACCTAGGTAGTGGCGGATGTTTGCTTCCAGCATGCCAATCCAATATCCAAAATAAGTTTAAGATAGACATTTGGATGGGAGGGAGAGGTAGACAATGGGCTTAGAGGACTAATATGGAGATGTGGTGTCTTTTTACTCTAGGACAGTATCGTGAATTCAGATTGGTGGTGACTGAATGGCATTACTGTTAGGCGGCTCTTTAGTGGCCGGTGTGAACAAACTGGTGGTTTTGATCTGCTGCCAAGAGAGCAGGTGTCCACAGCTCACCACCCTTTATTACAGCTGGCACTCTTCTTTGTCTTAACCCAAACAGAAGGGATATTGGTGTGGAAAATGAACTTAATGACCTCCTACTTGGTAGCGACAGTCCCTCAAAGTCAAGAGTGGAGAAACACCTGTTGCTGGTACGCTGCAGACTGAGCACATTGGTGTCCAGGCTCCTGAACCTGGCTCAGTCTTACGCATCGGACTCGCTCATTTGAAATGTGAAATATTCAAGAGCTGACTACAGCCTGTGCTGGAATGTGTTAACTTTTGTTGCTTTTGCAAGAGCTCTACATTCAAAATCAAAGGCAGGATTTTCCCTGAAAGCATTGAAAGTGTGTCTACTGATGGCAATGAAAGGGGTTTTTTTTACTTCCCCTCCCACATGAAAGAGGAGGTGGGTGAACTACTGTGGAAGTGGACAGTGCCAGGAGGAAATCCTACCTTGGGCATTTTCAATTTCTCCCCTCCTGGTGGTTCAGAGCAGTGGTAAACCAGTGGTTTCAAATAGGAGACCTGGGTCAAATATGAAGGTTAGCATACCAGGGTCAGGTCTTTTCTGGCCTCCTGTCCCCCTGCTCTGTGTATGAGAGAACGGAAACAATGACAATTTTCTGCCCAGTTACCTCTGTGCCACCCAATGTGGGTGTTTAGAGGGGCAATGTTAGGATGCAACTTATTCTTTGACGGACAGGCAACTCAGCTCTGTCTAGAACTTGCAGAAGAGTCTTTCTGCAGCTGTTAGGAGCTACTACACCTCATTGGTATTCAGTACAGCTATAGTAATTTTATGTCATTGGGCCATTTTGAAGTCCAAGCTCTGTAAAGTGTAGGGTACAATGCACAAAAATGGTAGGTAAATAATATCTAGTTATCAAACTCAAACATCTCTGTCAGACAAGGCAATCATGTTTTGAAATGAAGGTACAGAATTACAGTCTTATGCAGAAGCCAGTCCAAGATCTCACCTGTAACAGGTGACACTAGAGCCGTGCAGGTGATGGAGAAACCACCCCAAAGTGGCTCAGCACCAGACCAGAATAATACTGTGTCCCTATGGTCGCACTGGGAAGTGTTTCTCACACCGTGAAGGCTTCTAGAAAATATTTATTTGCATGCTAATGGTGGGGTTTGTAGTCTATTCAAAAGGGGCTAATAGTTCTGTCAACTTTATGACTTTTTCTTTGTTGTGCAAAACAGCCCAGCTCATTATGATGCAAATGGCAGATCCTGGGTTTTAACCTCTGAAGCTACTTCATCTGGGTGCTTGGAGTTTTTTATTGTCCTTAACTGAGCTGCACTTTCAGGCTATTTAAGGCAGGATTTTTCAGGCTTGGTTTAATTTTAAAACCAAAACCAAAACAACAACAACAACAAAAAAAAACAACCCCCTTCACCCTCAAGGAAAAAAGCCAGAACAAAATACCCCCCCCAAAAAATCCCAAAATCAAATCCCCCACCCCCACCAACTCACAAAAAGCCCCACCCCACACTCCCAAAAAAACCCCACAAAGTCGGCTTGATTTTTTTTTACCACATTGTAGCGTTGCAAGTGATTGACTCCCATTGACTTGATTAATAGCAATGTAACTTTAGTGCAGTAGCAGAGACTCAGGGTCTTCTATATGACATAAAACCTTTTTGTTACCAGATAACTGATGTGGTAGCAGAAAAAACACATGATCATAGCTGAAACCTGCAAAAGGCTCATTATCTGGGCCTTCAAGACTGATGTCTGTGTGCAAGCCAGTGTGAATTTTTTACTATGTTATGCTTTCTGGTTTATCTACTCTGGCTTAAAATATGTTTAGATGATCATTTTAGTTGAAATGATCCAATCTCAATTTCCATTTCTCTTCAGAACATTACAGCACAACCCCATAAATTTTGGTTAACTTTTGCTTTTGTTAAATTAAAAATACCAAGATGACTTGGGAGTCTAAATCTCATTTTCACTCTGTTTTTGAAAAAAGGAATTGTTTTCTCTGTGAATGAACACAGTTGAATAAGCTAAGCAGTATATTTCCATCTTTGTTGGCAAGATCTTTGTTTCTTTACCATTGCTACTGTTCATAGTTCTTAATTCCCTTTAAGGACATCCATCCACTTGGACTGCTTCAGCTCCTAAGGGATCCTGTTAAAAAAATTGATTATATGGTCATTGTAGAGTGGCTTTAGGAGGTAACACTTCTTTGACCATTATTGACTCCACTGACTGTTATTTATCCAGTCTCACCTGAAGGGATATAATCAGGTGCACGCTTTTGTGCTGCTACAATGCAAAATAAATTTGCTTTGTTCATACCACTGCCTGACTTTACAATAGACAAACCATGTAATACATAATCAGCTACTGTGTCTAAATGCAGGGGGTAAGATTGAGATCTGAGGGGCAGTGACAGATGACTAGCACAGTGACTTTTTGACATGTCACATTAGCAGTAGTGGTCTCTGATCAGTTGCTGATTTTTTTGCAGTTTCAGGACTGCATTTAACCAGGCATTAAACCTCTATTCAAAATTATGAATCCAGGTCTCAGCAGGCTGAAGAAGTCAGCTGAAACTTCTTGAAGTTCAACAAAGCAAATGCAAAGCCCTGCAACTGATAACAGATTGACACTTTGCAACAGTATAGACTGGGTGATGACTGGATAGAAAGCAGCTTTGAAGAAGAGAACTTAAGGGTCCTAGGGGATGAGTTGAACATGAATCATAATGTGCTCACATCTTGATGATGACTAGCTATGTAGTGGACTATGTTAGTAAGTGTGTAGGAAGCAGTTTGAGGGGAGCAATTTTTTCCCTGTCTTCTGCACTCAAGACACTGCCTCTGAAGTACTGTCTCCAGTTTGGGGCTCTTCAGTACAAAAAAAGTCATTGATAAACTAGTGGGACTCCAGTGAATGATTAAAAAGATGGTTAGGAGACTGGAGCATGCGACACATGAGGAGAAGCTCAGAGAGCTGGTTTAGAGTCTGAAAGAGAGAAGGCTAAAGGGGAGCCTAGTTACTGTCTTCAACTACTAATGGGTGACTGTGCAGAAGACAGTGCCAGACTCTTTTCGGAGGTGAGCAGTTACAGAATGAGAGGTAACGGACACAAGTGACAGTGAAGGACATTTCATCTAGATAGAAGGAAATTTGCATAATGAGGTTGGTGAAACACTGGAAGAGATGGTGGAATATACCTCGTTGTAGGCACTCAAAAATCCACTGGTCGAGAACCTGAGATACTTCATCTAACCTCAAAGTTGGATCTAACTTTGCAGTAAGTCTTGCTCTAAGCAGAGGCTTAGACCAGATGCCCTTCAAGGTTTCTTCCAACCTAAATTATTCTGTGATTGTATCTTTCATAAAATTGACAGGAATACCAATTCTTCCGACAATTAATATCTCCCTTCTACATTGCCTTTTGCCATTGCTTTTAAATCTGGTAATTTTGTTAATTTTTCAAATGACGGTGGTGCTCAAAACCAAGCCACTTTAAATTGCGTGAATCCCTTTTTCTACCTAACAAAGGTACAGCTCTTGGAAAAGTGTCACTGTTAAAACTTGGCTCTTCCATGCCATAATGAACACTCACCCAGGGTACTTACCTCCCTTCAGTGATCTGCTCTGCCTAAGCACTACTTGGCAGGCAGAGGGGCTTTAAGTTATATGGTCTCATCCTTTCAGTACAGCTTTAACAGTATATTAACCCAGCGTACGCAATGGCATTGCAACCTTCCTCTGAAGAAAAATCTTCAGGCTCTGTGCTTTGAATGGATTTATGGGAAAAGACTGTTAATATCTCTGAAATTGTAAGCATGATCAGGGCCTAATTCTGTTCTGATTTTTAGAAAAAGCTGATTGATTTAATGTCGTTTGTTTTCAAAGCATATGGCCATATTACTGGTCATTCCCTCAGTTTCCATCACCCATTATGTATGTATCTGATTAGAAAAGAAGAATTGATTACTACACCAGTATTATACCTGCTCCCTGCTTATTGGACTCAACTCATTAAAAATATATAAATAAATATTGTAAGTGTCTGAACGTGTATGTGGGCATAACTATGCAGAGTGAGGGGAAAATTCCCTCAATGATATGAACATCCATTACACTGACCTTTCTGTAGTTTATTTCAGTTAAAACTCTGATACTCCAATCTCTTTATATTACGTAGTGAAATCCTGACTGTGCAATATATACTGCTTAAATCATTCTCGTATGTCAAAGAGCATCTTCAGAGCTGATATATAGCTTGCCTGCTCCACGGCACTTCAAATACTACACTAAATTATGTTCTTTTTTGTGTTGCAGAACCTGGGAAGAAGGGAAAGTTCTTATATTTGATGACTCTTTTGAACATGAAGTATGGCAGGATGCTGAAAATTATCGCCTGATATTCATTGTGGATGTGTGGCACCCTGAGTTAACAGCACAACAGAGACGCACCCTTCCTGCTATTTAAGGGGTTGCTTCTGATGTTAAGAGCATAGGAGCTGTAACCCCTTTGGAGTATGCCATTGGGATTAATTTATCCAGCGTACGAAGACTACAAGTATTGTAAGGGTTAGAAGAGATAAAGACGACATTCTACAATCACAGAGGACTTGATTTAAAAAAAGGAAAAAAGAAGAAAAGAAAAGGAAAAAAAAAAAAGCCATGTTTTCATTTCATACTGGTACAGCACTGATACATATTGTTTTTCAGGCTGCAGGTTTGAATATACAAATCTTGTCAGCCAAAGTCAATAGGTCTGGATTTTCAAACTGAGGAACGTGCAGATGTTTTTGCCACGCCTGTTATCATGTGTACAGAACCAGTCAGTCACCTGCCTGACCACGTTCAGGCACAAGATTTGTGATTCTGTATCCAGGAAATACAGCCCAGGCTTTTATCTGGGAAACAACATGTAAGATATTTACAAACATGTGCACACAACCAACTTTGAAAATCAGTATGCAGTTGTAATGTTAGCTGCTTTAGGCATAGAACATGTCCCTATGTAATCAACTGTAGATAATGTGAATGGGTTATGTGTGTTTTGTATTTTTTTCTACCTGAGTAACTGTATTTTTCTAGCATAATTATGAACAAATCTTCTTTAATCAACCACTATTTTTTGAAAAAATGAGAGATATATATAAGTGCATTTTTAGCTATCAGCAAAAGGAAAACACTATATATGAACAGAATTCATTTTTGCCAAGTGTGGCCTTCTCTTGCCTTCCTGGAAATGCAAACAGAACCTTGCATAATCAGCTACTTCGTGAAGCTTTGTTCTTCTAAAACAAAATAGTTCTCTCAGTTAGCAGGAAGCCTTCAGTTTGATAATGTGATTTTGGAAGATATTGAGCAAATGTGACATCTATAGGCTCAGATCTTCAAGTGCTTGACGGTTCTTAGGATTATGTGGTGAACTGCTGTTTCTCCTGTCGTTACAAAGGCTTGTGTTGCGATACCCATTTTCTACCCAGCAAGCATCTGGGGCACCTCCTTCCACGGGCTCCTTCTAGGCTGCCCTTGGGTGGTCATTCAGCAGAAAAAAAAAAAAAGAATTTCTTGCACTTTGGGCAGAAGGACAAGGTCTGACTTGGTTTCCTGCCAGAATGTAGAGTAGACAAAGAGCTTCAGCTTATTAACTTGCATTAACTTCTGCTGCCAGCATCCTACAGAGTGCTAGAATGATCCTTTAATTGCCCTAATGGTGTTTTCCTTGTCTTGAAATGCATGACACAATGCTGAAGTAGTCTTATCCTAGTACTGTTTACAGTATACTCTGTATTCACCATACAGAATTTACTGTATGGTAAAAAGGCCTTCAAGAGAGAAAACTGATTGGATGTTAAATCAGTTGGCTGATCTTTGAGTTCTGTACTGTTTGATGGGAGATGGAGGGTGCAGGACCTTCCGCTATTAACTTCTAAGAACACTAACAGGAAAGAGAGACCTGAGGTTGCACTGATGGTGATTATGGCTGGCTGGCCTGCAAAACCAGCTGGGTGTGGATAGGTGCGCTAGGATGCTCAGGGCTCGTCAAGAGCAGTGGTATCGTTACCGAGGGTTGCGAGACAAAAACACTAAGCGAGGAGACGTTGAGATTACTAAGTCTCCACAGCTTTGGCTTTGTTGTCCAAAAGACACTGAACAGTCATCTATTTGTGCAATGCTCAGTGGTTTTGTACTGCAGAGACCGCATCATGGTACCTAAGTATCGTGACCAGAATGCCACATTTGTTGAAGTAAAATACAGATAAGAGCTTTGCGTTCCCATAAACCGAATGCTTTTCCGATTTTGTATTTTACTAGGTAATTGAATCTTGTAATGCCGTGTAATGCATGGTGATTGCACCATAAATTAGTACAACCAGTTTCTGGAGGTGTGCACTTTAATTTCCTTTCTGACTATTAAACTGATAAACCCTCTCTGATCAAGTGTCAGTTTTAGACGGCGATGATAATTAGGATTTAATGTGTTGTCTGTATCAAAACTAACATTGAGACTATACACAGTATACCAGAAAGTAACAGTTCGCAGTTAATCATCGTGAAAACTGAAAAGATTTGTAAGTTTCATGCTTAAGAAGATATAGAAATATTTTTGGAGAGCTTTAGGAGAATCATGTGCAAAACTGGAAATAAGGTACTCGTTATTGTGGGGGGGTCATAGTAAAAAAGGATTTAAAAATCTCCTGGTAGTTGTTTAGTCAGAGGCTGTATTTTGTATCTCTGTAAAGTGATCAAACAGTACAAATTATAAACTATTTTGTAATTCTGTAAAATAAAGACATAGTTTGTAAGGAAGAAATCAAGAACTGTTTAAACTGAAATTTGTGGTTTAGGAATATTGTTATTAATGTTGCATTTTAGTTTCTATACCTCAGAGTAAATACTAAAGGAGTGGTAAAACTTTGGAGCTTTATTTGTGAAAATCCATGCCGTCCTTCAGATTGTTTCATTGTTCCTTTGAAGTCTCATACTTTTGATTACAAATGATTTTATCTATTGGCAAATAGATAAAAGTAATCTACCTAAGGTGTGTGCGTGCCAGAGAGAGTAGCACTGTTTATTAAATTGTGTAGTGACATATTGGCCATTTAAAAGCTTAAGTGCCTTGAATATGACAAGGTGTATTACAAATACCTCCTGCAACACTGAAGTCAAGCTACTTTGTGCCTACCTGTCAAAGAGCTGAGAGCATATTTTTTCGTTAGGTGCAACTGGATTAGCTATATACTTGGGGGCGATATATATACAGCAAACTACAGAAATTATGCAGTGAATAAGTGGTATATTATTTTAGGTATTCCTGTTGGCCAACTGGTATTTCTTCTTGAAAAAGCTTTTTTAATGTTGGAAGTGCCAATGGAAGAAGTGAATGGAAATGTTTTTTTAAAGGGAGAACCATTGCAATTTAAATATTTTTTTTCCTTTAGATTTATTTACAGAGGGAAATGACAGAGAAGGGCGATGTAGTCTCCTGTTTATAAGGCAGTACGTACTTGTCACGATGTTAGGAGGTCGATTCCTTCCTGCCTGTAGTTACCTTGCTTGCAAACAGTGTCTGTATAAGATCCTACAGTTAAATACAGGCATTGTACAGTTATATACAAGACATTATATGTATTTATTCATGTCACAGCTAAAGAAAATATATAATTCTAATCTTCTGCAAGGTTTAATCCTCAAGGACTAGATTACGGTGATATTTGCACTTCTTGGGCAGAACAAGTCCTACTTGAATGAACAGTGATTGTAACAGGTCATCACAGAGATTCAGTGACAGAGGAGGTAAGTGTATTAACAGAGAAAAATTGTAAACCAAAGTATTTTTTCATTAATGCTGCAGTATAATAGCCAATGTCTGTCTTCTTTTGTCTGTTTGGTTTTTTACTTTCTGCTTTAAGAAAGTTCTCTGTGACAAATCCAAATGCCTGTGAGTCTTTATGAGCCCAGGGAAGGGAAGGGAGCTGTGTCCTGTCCCCACGAGTTGGCATCCTAGTTTTCTGTAATAGGTGGTAATGCCAGAGGAGGGGATGGAAGAAATCCCAAAGATAAATGGGCTCAGTTGTCTTATTTGTTTAATGTTCCTGCAAGCTTCTTTTTCTGACTCCTGTATTGCCTGGCTGGGACTATCCACTGCCTTAAAGACTCGCTGTCTATCACGGAGGCCAGGCTTTATCACGGAGGCCAGGCTTTGTATCAATGACATGCTGCTGCAGAAGCAGGTTAGTCTGAATGAGGCTATTCTGTACAAACAGTGGGAGGTAAATCCCGGGTGTGTTGATAGGATCTGGCAGGATGTCCTTTCTGCCCTGTGCGGGCATGAAATGTTGTTGTAGATCAAGGCAGTATTTTGTTACTCCATCTGTTAGGGCTGACCATGTCCAGCTGAACTAGATCATCACTTCAGTGTATCACTTATGAATTCAGTGGATGTTCCAGAGGCACACTTAAAACTCTTGTGCCCATTATCATCTCATTTATATATATGGTTTACATTGCTACCTTTGATATGTTGTTGCCAGCTGCTTGTTCTAGTAAATTGTCAATGTATGGCAGTTTAATTAAAGACTAAAGGTGTGTACAGTGGTTGTAACCATTTTAGGAAATAAAGTCACTGCACATACAATTTGGTAACGTTTATTCTTTTATTTCTTTAATCCGGTTTCCGTTTCAATGAAGGGATGGGACTCTCTTTGCAGTTAGAGCAAACAGAGAAATAACAAACTGATCTTTGGCATTTCAGTTCTTCTATTCTTTCACATTTCCTTCTAGCAGAAGCTTGTACTGAATAATTAATTCTAAGTTTTCCTTTTTTATTTTATCCATGGCCTGCATCTGCAATCAGCGTACCCTTCTGGCTACACCTTTCACTGACTGCAGGAGGGAAGGGGGTAAATGGCTCTTCAGAGCTTTCATTTGCTGTTGTGACCTAAATGAAATGGATTCAACCATTAATCACTGGTGAATGTGTCCAATGGGTCTCCCTAGCACACCCCCCCTTCACACGTGTGCACACACACATGCACACACACGTATCTAATAGGCTCCCGAGTTGCCTGTGGAAAAACACATCGTTAAAATTAAATAATTGCATTTCAAATTGTGTGCGTCTGCTGCCCACACAGCACATTCCACTTAGCTGACAGTTTTATAAGGGCTTCAAAAGTTAAGAATAATTTTTGCTTGATACTGAAATAAGGGACCCCCCCTATAAGCAGCATGGATGAGGCAGTCACAAAGTGTCGTGTTGAATGGCATTATGCTGGCACTGATGTTTTTTCTTTTCTTTTTTTAATGCAAAAATCCTTCCGTAAAATTCAAGCACCCTGTAGATGCTACTGTTTCTGCCCTCTGAGCCAGATTAAAATGCTCATTACAGTGCAAAGTTTAAATTTGAGATGTTTTTCTTTAACACACATTTAACCTTTGCTTCTATGAAACCGAGCATCCCTGCCGGAGGCTTCAAGAAAACTTCTACTGACACACCCTAGTTTCTTTGAACAGAGAATGCAGTCCCATAATTTCCAGTATTTTAATGTCATAAGTAAAAAAAAAAAAATTCTTTGTATATGGACAGACTCCTGTGCCAATAGAAATTTCTCAGTTTTTGTTCAGCGTTGGCCGCACGGACAGATGGCTGGTGAGATTTTTGTTACTTGCTCAGGAAACATGAAGGACTTGTTCTCAAGCAAAACGCGTGCGAGTGTGTGTGTGGTGTGCTCTGTGGGTTTCTGGTGCGGTGGAAGTCTGTTAATGTATCTGTGTGTGTTGGGCACGCGGGAGCTCAGTCCAGGGCCAGCAGCGGTTGGGTGTTCTCGCTTTCCCCCTGGTCTTCATGTTTCAGTGTGCCGGCTTCCACCACAGACTGGGACCTGAAAGCAAGAAGACACGCATGCTAATGAAGGCTGCTGCAGGAGCACTGACCTTCCTGGAGTCCCTCTGCTTCATCTCATGATTTTTCTTTTGTCCATTTTCACTTTTATGGCTTTTTATTTCTTTTCTGTGGAATGCATAAGGAATTTCAGAAGCATTTCTTTGAATATGAACAGGGACGTGACTCATTGCATGACTCAAATGCTTTCAAAATATTTAGTGCTTAGCTACTATCCATAATGCTGAACGCATTCACCATTTTAAAGGCCTGATCCTGAGATGCCATGAGATCTGCTGGTCCTTAACGTCTTCCTAGGCAAAACTGCTTGTGCCACTGCTTGCTGGAATGCTTTGCACAAGGAAAGTCATTTGTACAAGTTCTTGCACAAGTGAGTCTTGCTTGTTATAAATCTTGAGAAAGACAAGTAGATATAACAGATTTTACTGACTTAGGAGCTTAAGGGGCAGAAGTTCCATGAGTTACCCGAGATCAATGAAGAAGCCAGAACTAATATGACCACAAGGGACCTTCTGGTGTGCCCAGTCCTGCAATTTATCTTTATCTCCTTGTCTACACCCTTGAAGGAGAACTACACAAGGCTAGTCCATTTTTAAATTCATTTCTGTCTTCAAGGTGGGAAGCATAGTTTATCCTTTGCTGCTAATAGGCAAAATAAAACCCATGTTAAAAACGCATAAACACTAGAGAAAGTGGAGCATCATGATTTTTTACAGTGACAAAAGCTGAATGGGCTTAAACTGGTGGGAAAATTCAAGACACTTTCATTTTCTGAGGTCTGTGTGCTCCAGCGTTTGCTCACTGAGCTATGAAAGGAGGAACTGATGAGTTTATTGTTACAGAGATTTGTTATCCTCCGTTTTCTCTGGTTTGGTCTAGGACTTGCCTTCCAGTTTGGAATGGGCAATGAGCTTCAGAGCAAAATCACTCTGTGCATTGGGAACTTTTAAAAAGGGAACTTGTTCAAAAGTAGGAGTAGAATCATCCAGCCCCAGCTTTTCCATATTGCATAGCATCGTTTTAAAGAGCCAGTTTTCTCACGGATAGCTTTTAGAATTGGGGGTTGCTCTCATTCCCTACAGGATGTGTTTGTAGTTCCCCATTGTTCATTCTGGTAACCTCAGTTTAAGCCTTAGCTATTTCATGAGATTAGATATCGCTTCTGTTTTGATAAGAATCATTAATAAATTGCATCCTTTAGTACTGCAGCACTTAATCAGGGCTGAATACCTTAACTGTGACTAACTTGTCTGATTATTTTTCTTATTCTTATACCTGGAGCTTTCATTAAAGCATAATAAAAAATTTTCATTTTAAAAAAAAAATCTCCAAAGAGAGATTAAAAAACTGAGTTTTATGCCAAAATTTTCAAAGAAAATATGTTTGCCCAAACGTTTTCACTGTATATTTTTTTACAATAATGTCACATGCATAATGTTTATGACTACATTTTAATATAGAAAAGCAGCTGATTCAGGATATTATGCAAAATGTCAATTGACATATTTCCAGCATATGGCAGCAAAAACCAATCATGTGGCTTCCAAACTTATACAGAATGGATTGAAATCATATCACCAGTTTTTTATTTTCTTTTTTGGACTACCAGATTAAATTATTATTAAATAATACCTAACTAATACCTGTCAGCAATGTCTTGTTTTCTATCTGACCCACTGCCCTAAAATGAATACAAAATGTCACAGATCCATTGCAGCATTTGCCAGCATACAGCAGAAAGTTTCTGCTCTAGGTCTAATGTGAAAAATCTCACAATTTTGCCTTTGGTGATTGCTGCTTTTTATCTTTGCCCTCATCACAGAAAAAAAAAATATTCTTGCATCTCTAACAGCAAGATACCCCATACTGGTACTCAAATGCACGCCAGGTTGGGAGCAACGTAATCCCACACTCTGTATGCAGGTCCCATGCTGCTGCTCTTTACACAGAGCCAAAATAGCCAGAGCATTGCAGCCCACCTGACCTCCAATTTCAAGATGCCAAATGATTCAAATGCTATGTCCAGCCATTCTGAAAAACATGATGTATCTAACTGAGATTTTAGTAACTGCAAGCTCTGCAGCAACAGTAATCTCTCTCTTTTTTTTTTTCTGCTAGAAGCTGTTTAGCCCTCTATCCTAAAATAAGCGGTTCAGTTATCTATCTGAAGGGCACGGTAATGATTTGAACAATCATCGCTATTTTCTGAAACACCACAGTAAAGGACTTGCTGTCGTGTTTGGATTTCCATTTTCCAAATGCATCCGTTTTTCATTTGCTGAAAAATGTTTCCAGTTGTGTTTTTAAATTAAACAAAATGTAAATTTAAATTTTAAATTAAATAAATTTTATGTAGAAAAAAATAAAATTACTCAGTTCTCAAAAAGATTCTAAAATACTTGTTTCATATTCTTCATTTATGGTAAACATTAAAAACATAGAAGCTCAGAAAAGCATTTTGGCAATATATATCAATGCAGATCACAATCTAATGTAATAACTCAGCATGAGAGCTATGTTTTCCTGGCCCAGAACACCCTGGAATATGTCTTTCATAGCTATACTTTACTTAATGACAGAGAAAAGATGATTTGCAATAGGCCACCATGGCAGAAAACATTTTCAACTGACCACTAACTACTTTTTATGGCTGTAGAAATTGATATAGGACAAAATCTATTTGAAAAAAATGCACCCTACAGGTTGGTTTCATCTTGCTTTTGTGTGCCTAACATATCCAGGAAAGCAGTCATATCCTAGGTATGTGTAAGCTTGCACACTATTTAGGGCTTTTTGTATGCTGACTATAGTATTGAACCTAGGGCTAACACTAGTTATTGTTTTAAAAGTACTGCTGCCTGTTTTAACTACGTTAACATTTTCTTCACAGGACTTTAGAATCACATTTCAAATTTTTAAGAAGAATCTGATCACGGTTCTTGAAAGGTGTTTGGGTATCTATCTAGCTCCACTTTATCTTATTGAAAAATAAATTGCAGTCAGGCACCCAAGTACCTTTGCCCTGACTAGTCCTTGTAATTTGTAATCATCTTTGCATTAAAATCCTCAAAAAACCTTCCTGCACAACACTTTAAGCCATTTTGATGTAAAATCATAAATGAGCACTACAGAACTTTTCCTTCTTCTCAGTTTAAGCTTTGGTCCTGTGGATGCTGTTCTGTTGGTACCCTATGGCAAGCAGAAGTTCATGACACCAGACAACAGCGTTTTTATTTTGCTGCCTTTCCATATCAACGTGTACAAATACCTGATGAGGTCGACTGGAGAACATGAAGCCAGACTCATCTCGGTGATACCCAGTGACAGGAGAAGAGGCAACAGGCACAAATTGAAATACAGGAACTTCCATTTTAACGTAAGAACAAATGTTTTTACTGTGGGAGTGGACAAACGCTGGAACAAGTTGTCCAGAGAGGTTGTGGAGTCTTCATCCTGAGAGATATTCGAAATCCAGCTGGACACAATCCTGGGCAACCCGTTCTAGCTGACCCTGAGCAGGGGATGGTACTTAGGGACATGGTTTAGTGGTGGACTTGGCAGTGCTAGGTTAACAGCTGGACTTGATGATCTTAAAGGCCTTTGCCAACCAAAATGATTCTGTGATCTCCAGAGGTCCCTTTCTTAACCTTTTTGTGCTTCTGTGCTCACAGAAATACCAGCTTCTCTGAACCACCCCGATTCATGTTGCTCTATCCTGACAGGGCAATGATTTCCTTTCAAAGTTCATTATGTCTTTGGGGTGTCAACTTTGGCAGTGTGGATGACATTCAGCTGCTAAATGTAGACACCTACTGCCATTTAAGGCACCTTAGGGTATCCATGACAACCTTCCATGGCTCCCTGTTATGACCCAGGATTTATAGAAGACTTACAGAGGACTTATGTCCTCCTGGAGTAATGGAGGCCAAAAGGACATCACAGTGCCTAAAATCATACAAGATGCCTGTATTTAGGCAGCAGAGCCTAATCTCTGTTGTTGTTTCTGCAGGATGAATGCAACTAGTTTGTAATGTTCAAAACATGTCCAAGTCATTTTGACCTGAGCCAAATATGAAGCAATCATATGAGCAGGAAATAGTTAGTTGCCTTGGCCTTCTCCTCATATCGCTACATTTTAGTCACTTCTGTTGTGATTCGTCTCACCATCAGATATCTATGGTCACTCTGTGCTATAAATGGCAGAGGGAAATAGACATTCTCAGGGTGCAATTCATCTGACCTGTTCTAAGCATATTGTCATATCATATGATTCATGGGTTACCTACATTCAGGTCCCTGTTCTGAGTTGTCATCTGTTAACACCAGGGGGGACAGGTTCCATGATTTATGAGGCAATGTTTCCTACATATCATAGCCACACCTGCCTCACACTGTATTACCTTCAATACTCACCCGAAATGTGGCATGTGTCCTGTGTGTGCTGCAACTTTGAATTATAAATGAGTATATTTGAAATCAAAGCCTTCTGGCTTTCCTCCTTTCTCACATTAAAAATCCTCAGCAACCAGTTTGGAAGATGCTTGGTTATGGAGGATCTGGTTGAGTTAAAATTTAACACAAGTAGACGACTGTTTGTATCACACAGATAGGTCACTGTGTAAGGCCTGGAGCTGGCAGATCCCATGCTTATCTTTTTTTTAACGTGATACACGCAGGAGACTTAGTTCCTGTAAAAGTACAATGTGATCACCGTGGGCTGGGAGCTAAGTCTGAAGTAATTAAACAGACAAGTCAATGCCCGTAGACTTTTCTAAGGTAGTTTCTCAGGCTAGGTAACCTTGCTTAAGAGAGTAAAATGAAAATGGAAAGAGAAATGAATTCTCAGTCTCACTTCTGAAGTGAAGGTACCGTTTGAGCGTGCTCCATTTAAAGCGTCAATCAAACCCCCCATGGTTGTTTTACTTCAGCAAGAATATTTGGAAGTCTGGAAAATCAACACTATCCAGCTGTTTCTCCAGCAGGTCAGCCATATATTTCGAATGACAGCATGGCATAGGTATGTAAATCAATATCTAAGAGAGCAGATGGCTTTATGTGTGTGTGGTCATTTTAAGGCAACTATCTCAAATTCAAAAACCATGTAAGAAAACTGGATGAAGGTCTTCTAGCTGTACTGATTTCAGAAGGTTCTTGTCAGAGTACAGCTGGAATGAATCAGCTCACAAGAACTGACATCTGTTGGGTATCACTTTTGTTTCCCATAAAAAAAATAAAATACCAAAATCCTGCACTGAGCTAACAGGAACTGCCAGAGTATCATGGCATGCTCGCGTTAAAAGACATCTTCCAATTCTCTGATCCCTCATTTTATGCTTTTTATCACAGTGATGCTGATGTGCTGCAGCCCACAGTAGCAAAGACATATTACTTTTGTGCTGGGCTTCCTTTGGAGGGTTTTGTGGAGCAATGAGGAGGGTGGCATGTTTTTATCCCCAAGTGCAGGAGGCTTCAAGCTCTCAGAGTGACACACTGCAGCAAATCAATCAGATCACATCGTGTGACTCTATTCATCTACCTCTCACTTCCCATCTGCTCATTTACCTCTAATTCCCTTCCCATTTCACCAGCACGTCAGGGCTGTTCATCTCCCAGTTATTCATTCCCTTTAGAGAACACAATAAGCATTTTTTTAAAATCACACCCATGAATTTTTGTATTGACAAGGTCTGAGGGGCATTTCTTTCTCTGCCTTCCTCTCTCCCCATCAGATTGCAGAAGAGAGTACAGCACCCCAAGAGTGTGCTCTGCAACACACCTCAAGAGTATGTCTTCTTCAGGTGGGAAAAACAAGGATTTTTTTCACCCAGTATTACAGAAACAATGCAGATGTGCAGGTGTGAAGTAACTGTGGTAAAAAGGTACTCTTTTAGTATTTAATGCACTTGAAAATGAAATGCATGGGGAAGGCACCTTGGAAGACGCAGGTGGTGCAGGCAGATGCAGGCAAGCTTTGCTCAGCAGTGCACAGCTCCAGCGCAGAAGCCGTGAAGTGTGGCGCTCTGCCCAGGCTAATAAGCCTCGCTGAAATCTCTTGCTAATGCAGCTCTGCAGCTTCTGCACTTGTGCTGGCGCACAGCTCTGCATTAAGACAGGGCAATGCTGTGCTGCAGAGGCCTGCCCAGAGGAACAGCTTTGATACACCGACTGCAGCATTTCAAAGAGATGAGGTAGCATCTGTGCCTAGGGGCGCAGCTGAACTGGTTAAATGGTCCACCAACGTGGTGAGTCAGAGGGCAAAGGAGCATGAAGACTCTGGCTTAACCTTACTGCCAGCCCAGTGCTTAGCCCACAGGACACCTGTGACAAGCTTCTGCGCTTCCCAAACAGGAGCTGGTTTGTGGGCACCATGGCAGCAGTCACCACCTTTCTCCCTTGTGGTTAGCACATCCTAGAGAGTGATCTCTGAGTAGTGCCTTGGCACATCAAAGCCAGGGCAACCACGGCCCAGACCTGTGCTTAACTGCTTGTGTGAAGAAGTCTCTGAGAATACATCTACAGCTCCAAATAGGCAACTGCCACAGAGTGAGCCCCAGCACAAGACCCCTCGTCCTCCTTGAGCCCACCAGCAATCTCCATGCCCCTCCTCTCCCAACAGCTGCCCCCAGCTACTTCTGCCCTCTGCAAACCCTGGGCACAGCTCACTGCAGGGTCTGCAGCAAAGAGCGGTAGGGATGACACTGCAGTAGGGATGACACTGCACCGCATTTGGCTCTGACCACGGCCCGGCCGGCTGTGCACCCTGTCCCAACCCGTCCCGTAGCTCACACCCCAGGGGATGCAGCACATACCCTTTGGCACTTCCTGTAAAAACAGCTCTCTGGTGGGCTGTCACACAGCTCTCAGCCTACTGCAGACACTGAACTGCGAAAACATATGGAAATGCTTTAGTATTTGGCATGGCACATGCAGTCTTATGCCTTAAGGCCACTGAGACCTAGAGGAGATCAAGAACCAGGCACTGTGCAGGGCAAATCATAGAATCATAGAATGGTTTGGGTTGGAAAGGGCCTTAAAGATCTAGTTCCAAGCCCCCTGCCATGGGCAGGGACACCCTCCACTAGACCACATTGCCCAAAGCCCCATCCAACCTGGTCTTAAACACTTCCAGGGAGGGGGCATCCACAGCTTCTCTGGGCAACCTGTTCCAGTGCCTCACCACCCTCACAGTAAAGAATTTCTTTCTAACATCTAATCTAAATGTACCCTCCTTCAGCTTAAAGCCATTCCCCCTTGTCCTATCACTACACTCCCTGATAAACAGTCCCTCTCCAGCTTTCCTGTAGGCCCCTTCAGGTACTGGAAGGCCTCAATTAGGTCTCCCCAGAGCCTTCCCTTCTCCAGGCTGAACAACCCCAACTCTCTCAGCCTGTCCTCATAGGAGAGGTGCTCCATCCCTCCGATCAGCTTCGTGGCTGTTCTCTGGACTCGCTCCAACAGCTCGATGTCTCACAAGAGCAGAATAGAGGGGCAGGATCACCTCCCTCGACCTGCTGGTCACACCTCTTTTGATGCAGCCCAGGACACGGTTGGCTTTCTGGGCTGCAAGCACACACTGCCGGCTCATGTTGAGCTTCTCATCAATCAATACCCCCAAGTCCTTCTCCTCAGGGCTGCTTTCAATGCATTCCCTGCCCAGCCTGTAGTTGTGCTTGGGATTGCCCCAACCCACATGCAGGACCTTGCACTTGGCCTTGTTGAACTTCATGTGGCACAGGCCCACCTCTCCAGCCTGGCAGGGTCCCTCTGGATGGCATCCCTTCCCTCCAGTGTGTCGACCACACCACGCAGCTTGGTGTCGTCAGCAAACTTGCTGAGGGTGCACTTGATCCCACTGTCCATGTCGCCAACAAAGATGTTGAACAGTGCCGGTCCCAGTACCGACCCCTGAGGAATGCCACTCGTCACCGTTCTCCCTTGGACATTGAGCCGTTGACCACAACTCTTTGAGTGCGACCATCCAGCCAATTCCTTATCCACCGAGTGGTCCATCCGTTGAATCCATGTCTCTCCAATTTAGAGACAAGGATGTCGTGCAGGACACCATCAAATGCAGCCAGACTCCTCTAACAGAGGCTATCCCTGAGCAATACAGACAGGCTGTGCCACCAACCTTGGAATTAGGGTGCACACCTTGGTCTTTTTTCATTTATCAGCATGGATGTGCCTGATATCCCCTCCTCCTAAGTGCTTCTGACTTTCTGTGTGAAGATCTTGCCTCAGTCACATCCAAAGTCCAAGGCAGGGGAAAGGCGTCGGTGGGAGTTGTCCACTCCATTTCCTCTCCCTGCTATAGACTGACCCCTCTACACACCCTTTTTTCCAATAGAAGGAATAGGAGCACCTGCTTAAGGCAGGATTTCCTGGAAGATCCTTAATGCCCTGGGACGCAATATGTCACCCATCAAAAGGTAAGCCTAGTCACGAGGCCAAATAAAGACAACACTGCAGCAGCAGTCAGCAGCAATTTACAGCAGATTCGGCAAGAGCTGCTAAAAAGTGTGTAGGATATGATATCCAAAGAAAAGATAGTGCAAGTAATGGCCAAGTAATTGGCCAAAAAAATGTGTTTCTCACACTTTATGGACATTGCACATGCGCGCGCACGCACACACACACACTCCTGTCATCACCATTCACACTTTTCCTGCTCACTCCCAGTTCCTTGCCCACCAAGCACTACCTCTAGCCCAACAGCTTTCAGTGCCTTTGCTGAGACACTCCAGTCCTTTACACCTTCCTCATCCTTCAGTCTGCCTTTTTTGGTCCCATTCCAGTATCCCAACAGTTTGCCACCAAATGATAGTCTTTTCAATTCTGTGTGGCAAAAACAGGGAAGATGGAGCCCCAAGAGCAAAGGGTGTCAGTCTTCCTACTCACCCGTCCTACATCAGAAGTTTCCTGTCCTTAGCAACAACAGCACTGCAGCATGAAAGCAACCCTGCAGATGTACTATTTAGGCTAGAAAGTCAAACGCCACCACAGCGGGAAAAGCTAAAATGTAGGTTGTGGGAGCAGCAGTCACTTGGCTGGGTGCGTGTGGGCGTTGTGACCCCCGCATTACATTCCATCCCCAGGAGCACACACTGTTCTTTCTTGGAGGGCTCTTTTCTCCCTCAGTGCTCAGGGTAGATAGTGCCGAGCTAGTAAGTGGCTATTTATTTTGCTTTCTTCTAGTGGTTCAGCATGTGGCTCTGTGACACATTTGCTGCATATTGTTCCAAGCCTGCTCTGAAGATAGCCTTTGTTAATTCCCTCCTGAGCTTTTCTGTGGAGTTCATCAGCGCAATACTTGTGTGCCTCTTAAATGTTAATGCATTTGCTGCCATAGCACGACTGTGAGGGGTTTTTTTTCTTTCCATTTTGCATGTGGAGAGCTGAAGCACAGTAAGATTAGGGTCCAAGTATTCCTCTAATGTAGGGTGCACATTTCCCAGCGCTGAGGGTCCAATTTTGTAGACTGCTCAGCATTACCTGGCAGCCTGTGTGTTCAAAGAACATGTCCCATTGATTTCTGTTGCAGGTGAGTGCTGAGTATTTCTGAAAATTAGAGCCCAGAGTCTACAGCTTGGCAGGCTGAAAATAAGCAACGTGCAATCTCACCACCTGTGTGAAGTTTGGTTTAAGCAACTTGCCAGGCCAACACAGGGACTCAGGGAGAGAGGGAGAGCAGGATCTGCTTCTCTGGGGCTGCACCCAACAAGCTTAACCAAAGGGTCATTCCTGGTTTCCATCAGCCATCCCCCTAAGCATCCCCATTTGCTTGCCCACTAAGTGTGCTTCCTAGCCGACCTGCTTCCAGTCCTTGGGGCTCCCATCCCAGTGACCCCAGTTCCCAGTATCTCAGCTGGGTTCACTACTGAATCCTCATCTCTCCAATTCTCCTGCCAACAACGGGGAGGAGGCAGCCATGAGTGTCAGTCTGCCAAATCCCAGCTCCGTGTCTTGCTACAGCCTGGCCTAGTGCAGGGAAAGTTGCTGTGATCACAAGTGAAAGTTGTAATTACAAAAGCCCTCTGCACCCCATGGCCTAGACAGGAGATGCACGTTGTGGGTGTTGAACCAGCAACCCAAGCTGCACAAGTTTATTTATTCTGGGAGACCAAGCTAAAGCATGAGGCAATCCTTAGGGTCATTAAATGCTAAAATTAAATATGTTTCTACAGAGCATGTGTGAATTGCCTTTTCAAAGGCTTGTAACTCAGCCAGATGTAGGTGGATTTTTTCACAGGGCAGCAAAAGACATAAGCAGTATAAAGCCATTTGTTTTATTAAGTGTCATGTCTCTAATCTAAACTACTAAACTTTTGGCAAATTTATAGCCAGCTGAAGGCATAATTTACAATGCAATATTTTAGGAGCCTGAACAGCACTGGTTCTGCCATTCCCACTTCCAGCCTGTGTTTGTGCACCCGTGCACTGATCGCTGGTAATTGAGCGCTGTAAACAGATGAAAACCACGCTGTCATTGCCCTCAGAGAGCAACCAATTTCCTGCCTTGTCCCAGGGGAACGCCAGGACCAAGCTACACATCCCTCCTGTCCTGGTTCAGCCATGGCGACTCTGATCTCCTCCTCGGCTTCTCTCACTCCTGCCTCCTGAGGAAATTCTGCACTGTCTCCCCTGCAGCCTCCCCAGGACCTGCTAACGTGACAGATCCACCATTTCCTTTCCATTTGTCTCTCATGTATTAGCAGAATTCCGGTCAAAAGCTATAAAACTGTTCAACAGCTAATAATCTACGTTACTAGATAATGCATACATTACACGGTATGCATGTCCCTGGGACACCTGCTTTACTATCAAGACATGTCTCATTCATAACCTGCATATGGGGGAAGCATTTCCACAGAAGCATTCAGAAATTCTCCATTGTTTGAAATAATTCCTAATAAAAAGTGAATATAAGTCTTGCACCGTAGGTGTCCCATATAATAGAGCTACTTTACTTGAAAGCTAACATGGACTCTTTCCCTTTTTCCCCTACACATGTGGAAATGCACCCCAGCTACAAGCAAAGCAACCCAGGTGCCATCCATGGGCAGTGAGAAGTTTTCACACATTTTCATACTGATTTTTATTTGCTGGTATTTTACTACTTCTGCAGTAAATTGGTGCTGACTGTGAACCGGCATTAAACATGACCCATAAAAGCAGAAACATATGGTAAAGGAACATTAAGGTCACTCCAAGGATAACAACTAGAAAAGTCTGCCTTGTACAGCCCAGCTGGGCATACGGAGGAACCAGTCTGAGTAAATAAAAACCTTACATATGTCACCCCCACGAATGGCCCCTTTCGGATCTAAAACTGCTCCGGTCGGCACTAGTGTATACCAGTTGTGATACCCTTCTCTCTGGCAGTAGGATCCCATTTCTGAGAACCAACAATTAGTTTCAGCAATAAGTTCATTTGAAGATCAGTCCTTTTGAAAACACACACATCAGGAGGCAACAATGGCAAACCCTGATCTGTACTTTAAAATCCTTTCACTCTAATCTAGGACATAAAAATCCACATGCTCTGATTCAACAACAGGTTTTTTCACTGCATTTTCAAAATGCCTGATACGGAACCTTTTGATGAACCACTAGGCAGGTCATCGCATCTTCAGGTGCTCAAGTTTCTACTTCACAGAAGGTGTTAATGGTCTTGATGCATGAATCATACTTTTTCACAATTAGTGTGCTTGGCTCTACTTTAAAGGTTTTACTTTAAAAGTTTTACCCTAACTCTGAATTTTCTGAGTCTCTAATGAGCTTGTCTTGGTGACAGTAATGTTCTTGCAATCCATGTTATCCTAAGAAAAATTTTTAACACCAAATTTGCTTGAAGTTATCCTTAATTAAACTTTGATAAAATAAATTTGATTAAACATCAGAGGTTGTTTGGCCAGAATATATATGTAGCTATTAGGTAAAACTTCCTTTCTCTGCAGGGCAATTTTAAATTGCACTCGGTTTTCAGACCTGTTTGCACTGGCAGCAGGTTAAAAGCGAGCGCTCTTTTGATGCCTGGGAGGGCAGAGAAGGAACAGTCACCTCCCAGGCTGTGCTTGGCGACTTCATGGGGAACAAGCAAAGGCAGAGAACAGTCTTTGTCGCTTGGGCTGAAGATCAAGTTCAGACATCAAGAAGTGACCCAGATGCAGCTGCATAAAGGCAGATCTTGTAAAGAAAAGCAAGTCACAGGGAGGCAATGTGCTACTGCAGGTTACTTGCTGCTGCTGGACCCAAGTGTAAGAGCAGGGTGACACTGGGGAAAAAGGAAACTCTTCTAAGAACTGAGCTCCTTCACATCTTTCCCAGTCACTGAATCCGTCTCTCCAATTGGGGATGCTCGCTGACTGCGGTTAGGTACCCAAACAGCTACAGGCACACTTCTCCCACTGTGGCTGGCCAAAAGACTGTGCCCTATTGGCACAGTGATATGTTGAGAGCAGTCTCTGACTCTTTAACTGCTAGGCTTAACCATCCACCATTCATTACACTGCACACCCAGATAAAACCTCCAGCTGTTCCCAAAAACAACAGCTCATCAACAAAAGCCAGCATGAGTGCCTCGGGCAAATGCTTTGCTTTTGTGTTAGCTCCCTGTTGACTAAAGCAACCCAAGGCCCCTTTCTGACCATCAGGGCTCACAGAAGGTTTGGCCACAGCTGAAAGGGAGGTGATTTTCTTCCCCGTGCTCTGAATTTTCACACCATTTACATTGCCCTCAAATCCCATAGCTTGTAAGTGACAGGCTCCCTGCGTGGATGCAGACCGTTCGGAAGAAATGGCCCAAGACAGGGGAAGTGCGTGTGTTGCCATTGCTGCTTCCAGGATTATCAAACGGACACAGCCAAGCTCTTGGGTTGAAACCGACTTTGCTATTACTGTATTAATGCTGGTTTGCATGTTTATTACCTTGCCCATTTCAAACTTCACTGAGCTGAATCTTAATAAACAGATATATTCTGAATGGATTTTGTTATTGTTGCGCTTTTTTTTTTTTTCCTCCCCCCTGGCCATTAAGACTCATTATGTGGAGTCATCAGCTGTTTTGCTTTGTTTCCCATCTGTTCATACAGTACTTGAGTTCTGGGATTTTTCCCAGGGTGTGAGATAATACTGCAGATGGGAGTGCAATTTCCACTGTTTTGATTTTGCCCCAGTGGGGCTTCGTGTGGCCACTGGTAGAAAAATGACAATTGCACTGGTTTTGATTAAAGATTTTCCATATTATAGAAACTCGTCAAATCTCAAAATTTTCAAGATCATGTTGTGAACTAGAGTCAGTGGCAGTTTTTTCTTCTAGGAGGATTTTCAATACTCTCCCCATCTACAACGCCTCCATTCTCTGAAGTAAACAAGGACTCTTTTTTGAGAACAAATCCTGTGCAATTTCAAGTCACAGGGAGAAACCACCCCTGCCTGTGACTGGAGAGAAGATAACGTTCTAGTCCTGTTGCTGTTAAGGGGAACAGAAATTGGAATCTAATGAGACTTTGAGGGGCAAGTCTTGTCTCCTGTGACCATTGGTAGACACCTCCTATCGGACCTTTCACTCGTGTATCAGTTAGGTTGTCATACTGACAAGCTGTTTCACTAATTCTCTCCTCTGATGTCTTGCAAACCTTCTCCCCTAATTTGCAGCCAAGGTGTACTTTGGTCAGCTTATACCCATTTGATCTCATGCCTAAGTTGTCCTTTTTCTCAAATACTTGTTCTCTCTCCCCAGTTTTTATTCCCCTCTGTATTTGTAGAGAACAATCACATCCATTTCAACCTTTGCTCTGCAAGGCTGAACAAACCACTCTCTTCTATAGTTTCTTGCTGGAAAAAATATGCTCTCTGCTCTCCTCACCCTCCTTGTGACTCCCAGGTGAACTTGTTCCAATTTATATTCATCTGCCCTAGTGACGGGAGCCAAAGCATTGCTGTCAGTCCTGAAGCCAACCTACAGAAACATACCTGCTCCAGTTTCACTCCCTCGCACTGCTGCCTGGTGCCATGTTTTCTCCTGGTCTGCATTTTGAGACTTGTTTTAATTTTCAGGTGATGACTCCAATTTGGTTTCAGTCACATCCTGAAAATGCCCTCTTTCTTCCCCTTTGCGTTCATTTTCTAACATAGATTAAGTGGCTACAAAAGTATTTTGATCAGTTATTCTCTGATTCCATCTCCTGGTATTTTTCTTCCACATTTGTAATTCCTATCTTGATTTCTCAGCGTCTTTGCTACTAAAATTGCTAGACACTATCTTTGGAGTAGGTTGTACCCAGGGTGAGCCTCTCTCTAGGTGTAGGATGGTGGGCTCTGAGAGAGGTCTCTCTCTTCCCAACTTTGCCAGGTCCACAATTTTCTGACTCAGAATCGCTATTATTTGTACTATATTTCACAGGAACCTTTCTCTGTGGTCACAGCGCAAGACTCCAAGCTATTCTAGCAGCACTGAGCTCCAAGATTAAGAAAGCTTTAACACGACACTGGCCCAGTGGCAGCTCTAGCAAGGACTTGCTTGTATGGCTTTACAGCAAGTGGCCGCAGAGCCAGGAGGGGCCACCAGCAACCCTGCCCCTTGTCACGCAGCAGGATGGTAATCCGAGGGGGGGGAGCAACTGCTGTCCCCCCAGCCTTCGGGGTAAATCCACCTCTCATAAACATAAAGCTAATTACTGGGCATATAAACCTGCAGTGATATCGGGGAAGTCAGGGAGGAAAAGACCTGTAATTGTTCAGCAAGGTTTTTCATCCTTAAATTACGGATACCCAAGAAGGCTCAATTTTCATCTATTTACCTCTTTCAGAGGAACATAAGTGCTAAAGAAAGGGTCATTCTTTTTTTTTTTTTTTTTTTTTCTGCTAAACCCAACATTTCGGCATAGAAATGCTTACAAAATTACCATGTTTACTCAAGAGTTTAAAGATTTTTACTCTGTGAGTGGAGGAGGAGAGATTTTTAATGGAAGTGCAAAATTGCTTTAATAAGGGGAAAAAATGATAGGGCAATTGTGAGGGAATTATATTTAAGATGAAAACTAATGCTAGGAGACCACCTATGCTTACTGTAAACCTCCCGGAAGTATCCAGGAATCTCAGCCATGGCCTGAGACTCTCGTTGAGTTAGAGATGTATGAACTTTAAGAGGCGAAGAGGGGGGGATGTATAAAGACAGCTAATGCTGGTAGAAGTCTGTAGACCTTTTAATAGGCCTTAGATATAAAACTGGTCCAATAAATCTAATAAAGCACACAATTATGCTTCCCAAGCGTAGGCTTTTACCTCAAGTCAGGTCAAAACGTAATTGCAGGGGAAGAAGAATCAAAGCAAATACTCAGGAGAAAATCCGTCGAAGCAGTGAACTTTTCACCTCCAACAGCTAGTAATGACCACGGGGTAAAAGATCAGATGGTTCACTTAACCACCAAGTAACAAAATTAGGCTAAAAGTTAGATCTAGTCTGCCCAGAGGCAACATGACAAATTAGATTCATCCACTCGCCATATTTGTATTAATGCACTTTTGTATTAGTGAACAGATTAGTGAAGGCTTTGCCTTCAGGCAGGATTTTCTGGCACTGAACTCATTTTCAAGCTGAGGTTTTCCCCTGAGAGCACAATAAGACCCTCCCTTCTTTGCAGCAGAGGATCTGATCCTCAGCAAAGGTTTACCTGAGAACAGCTCTTAACACTTCGGAGCTTTAAACACTGTAGATTTCTTTCTATAAAGCTACATAGATATATATATTAATAATTATGGAATATTCAGTTAGCATGTTTCTAAAAGCAGTCAGTGTGTTCCACTACCAATATTTTTTTTTTAAAAAAAGTTGTTTCAAAATGAGTTCTCTGGGACAGGCTCTGTAAACTCGTCCTGGCTCCCAGTCTTGGCTGGCAGTCAGTAGTGAGAACTGCTGACCGTGCAGACGACCGCCTCTCTTTGCATCGTGGCTGCAACCTGCAAAGGGTCGTAGCCCTGCGGTCTCGTGGCCCTGCGAGTCGTGGGACTCACAGCACTTAATGTCACTTATAAGTGTGAGTGTTTCCAGCACGAAGCTTCACTTTGCAGCTGCAGCAGTGTGGCATCCCTCTGACCTGGGAGGGAGCTGTGAATCAAGAATGCATTTCTTTTTTGCTCTGAAGATGAAAGTCTTTTAAAATTAATTGCATGACATTATGGCTCGTCTGTGTTGTCAGCTTTGATTTTGCTGTGACAAAATGATGGCTGCTCCCTGTCATACAGAGTGACGCCATGTCTGTGAGCACCGCACTCATCAAGTGGCAGCAGCGAGTTAAAGCATCGCTGCGATCTGCATGGAAAGCAGTTTCATGGAGCGGGGCACGGAGGGTGAGGCAAGTGCAGATGTTACACTCCTGCAGGGGGGACAACCCGGCCGTCACTGCTGCAGCTGGTGGTGGCTCTGCTGTACCACCCACAAACCTGTGCCAGGTATCCAAACCTCCTCATCTCATCCCCACGACCATGCAAATTCCTAACAGTGATGCTCTCGAGAGGTGTAACTGGAGCATTCAGAGCAGAATGCACAACCACTAGATCTAAAATCAGAGATCTTAAAAGAGCAGCTCTGCTGCCTTAGCAGGGCTGGATGGAGAAAGTGGGAGCAGAAGCAGCGGGAGGACACTAACCCATTTTCCCTTTAGAGGGCAGTGGTGTTCACGGTACAAAAGCTGCATTTCCAAGGAGGCAAAACTCTTACCGCTAACAACTGGGGTCAGCAGCACCACTGCAGCAGCAGGTAATAGGGACCAGCACTGAAGCTGTGCTGCTGGCCGCACTACGCCGTACAGAAGAGTATCTCCCTCTGATACACTTTCGGTAATGCTCTGTGCAGGGGCTCATTAATTTCCCCTTGTTTTCTTGCACAGTAATCAGACAAGTAATTATGGTTCCACTGAGAGGCTTCCTTTCTCCCACCGCACCGTGAGTGCAGTCCAGGGTGAAGTGCTCCTTACCGTCAACATTTGCCAAATTACAGCCTCCCTCCGAGCCAGACGAGCCCTTCCTGCTAGATTTATGCCAAACCTGTTCGGAGACCCAAGTAAGAGGTGATTCTAAAGGCGGTACTAACCTTTTCATGGGTTTCGGCGAGGCCTCCCGCTCCAGGTTGGAGGACGCATGCTTCACGTGCATGGCGTTGTAGGAGGTGTGGGTGTACTCATTTTCATCACTGTAGTCGGGACCGAGTAGCGTTCGAGCCCATGTCCCCATGTCGTACGGAGGAAGAGTCCCCCCGAATTCAGAGGGTAGGCATTCAGGATGTATTAGCTGGTGAAGGCTGTTCAGGTTGTTACCATGAAGAAAGATCTTTAATAAGAAAAAAGAAAGTTCAAAGTCATCGTCGATTCCTTACTTCATTAAGTACAATGATAGCAGCATTAATGAAGCATGGAGCGTCATTCGTTGACACTGCAGTTTCAGGTGGGAATTTCTGAAGTGCTCAGTGCTGGTGCAGATGGGCAGGAGGAGGGGGATTAGCTTTGGGTTGTGCAGCTGAAGAATTAGGATGACACCATAAACGCTTCTGAAAATCCTGATTTGCTTATTTTTGGCACATGACACTTTCACTTTCTTATGTACCAGACCAGGGAAAGTTCAAGTCAGGAATAATGACTGATTTTTGCTACTGTAAGAGGATAGAGGCTAGTAGGAAGAGCAGTGAGAAGAAAAGGGAGGTAGTGGAGCTTACTGAAACAAGATGTGAAGAGTAGGTCCTCAATGTCTGAGAGGACAACCCAGCCCTGCACACCAGGACTGTTTCTCAGGAGCGCAGGTCTGTGTCACCACTTTGTACTATTTCAGCGATGTTTGTCTCTCTAATCCCTCTTTGCTTTCAGGCTGGTACTACCCCTGTCCTGCCTGGTCAGACACACCCCAGGGTGAGCTCTGGGGCCTCCTGAGGGATGATGCAGTGGTGGTTTGGTAGACAGCAGAGGACAAATGGCTTTCCCATGGGTTTCAGTGGGGAAGATCTGCCTCTTCTGCAGTGTGAGCAAACAGCCTTCAGGCACGGGCATTTTTTGTGGAAACAAGTAAGTTATCACCATGTGAAAACAGTCTACCTGCTGAAGGAACAAAGTAGGAAATTTTACTCCCACAAAAAGAGTTGAGCTGAAGTTGCCCTCACTGCAGGTGACTTCAGCCAGGCCTGATAATCCCTCCACATTGCCAATTCTCTCTATCCATGAGCATGTCCCATTAAAATGTATCTACACTTTGTTAGTGATAACAGCTTTCTGGTCCCTGGCTGAGTTACTGATTCAATCCAGATCATTGCAAACTCTAAGTTTTAATAAAAGCAGCAATTCTCTGAGGTCATATGAAAAATGCAGAGAGAAAAAGAAGGAAGAAAAGAAAGCAGGCAGCTACTCAGCTACTCTGGTTTCACAGCTTCCTATCCCCCCTGGCCCCTTCCAATTACCCTTTTCCTTGTCTTGTCTTTGAGGAACGGTTTGATTAGCGTGTACAGGGCATGGATGTACCAGGGCTGGTTGACAAAATGGACTCCTCCAAAACGGGCAGGAAAGCTGTCCTACAGAAAGAAAGAAAAGGAAGGCAGTTAATAGATGCAGTGCTTTAGTTTGGCAGTCAATAGGATGAAAGTCAGAGGAAAAAGTCTGCCTCTTTCCATCTGCAAACAAGCACTGGGCTTGCTGGGAGGGGGGCAGGAGGGAGATGGAAAAAGAAAGAAGCCTGGAAACATTTGCATCAGTTTCTTCTGTTAGCAGACGCAGTGCCTTCTTCCCTCTACACACTAACGCATCAATTGCTGATGATTTAAAGTAGGCTCTCCAGACACTTCGCCTGAACATTTTTAACTCCATCAGGGCATCTGACTTGGCCGGGATGGGAAGTGAGAGGGGGGCGATGAGCGCCGCTGCCTCAAGGGGAAGCTTTCTAATTTCTCATTGTGCGGCGTAAGGCAAGCCCCCGGTTCCCACGCACATCGCTGCACACAGCTCACCTTTTCACCCTTCGGCCTCCCTGCCTCCCCCCTGCTAAAATCATCATTACAATGGCTGACCTTTCAGGGTGAGCGAGCAGCATATTATGGGGAGGAGGATGGGTGGGAAATGCTGATAAGTGAAGGTGTAGGGAGAGCGCACCATGACGGCACCATGGAAACTGCCGGAGCCAAGTGCTCGCTGCCAGGCTGTGCACAAACACCCTCAGCATTAACATGCAGGTAGCGTCCCGCCGGGGAGATGCCGGTGTGGCACGCTTAATAAAAGAGGAGGTTGCTGGCGTGCCTCTAAAGGTTATTGTATATTGTGATGGGTATTTTGTACCTACACTCCTGCCTAACAAATGTCAGTCAGTCAGGGAAGAGCCTAGGGTTTTTTCACATTGCATAAATAGTGGGACGACGGCTGCTCCTGTGTGCAAATATGCTTCCAGCGAGAGGAGAGGTGCCTGTCTCTCCCCTGTGAAGGGAGATCCTGGTGAAGCAGTCCTCATCCTGCCTGTGCTCCTAACCCCCACAGCTCAGCACATAAAGACAGAGCATAATCAGGTCTCTTCCTTCAGGGCTTTGGCTTCCGGACTCAGGCAGGTTCATTCCCCCCCACAATTAGCACGGGCTATCCTGGGGCTTTCTCTCACCTTCCTCCAGAGCATCAGAGGTTGAGCACAGCTGGTGAGGATACGGGGTGGATTTGTGAGATGGTATCGAAAATCCCCTTATACACCTGCTCAGTACAGCTTCTGTGCTGCTTCAAGGTCTAATTGTTTCCCAGATTGAGCACTATGCAGGCATCCCACCACCCACCTCCTACCACCCAGGGCAGATAGGCAGGAATTTGCTCTTTAGCATTGGCCATGGATTGCCCTGGCAGTCATCTTAAACCATACGTGGGTAATGTTTGTGAGCGGCCACAGGCATTAAGTGATACCTTTTTCTTTTGCTATACAGTAGCCACTTACACCTCAGACACATCAGGTTACCTGAAATCATTACAAATCTCAGTAGTGGGTGCTCTGTGCAAGCCCAGAGGGCAGTCAGGCCAGCACACAGGAGGCCAAGCAGTGTCACATAATGGGTCGTCCCATTTTAAATCCCAGAAAACTAGGAGCTGAGCTTTATAAGGATGGCATATGATCTGTTGAGGTGTTCATTTAATAAAAAGACAACCGCATTTCCATTGCTGTTGGAATATTCATTAGAGTTTAGGGACACGGGTCTGATGAATAAACTACTGCAGTGCTGCAGGTTGCAGTGACTTCAAATGGGCTGCGCTGAGAAACAGCTGCAGAGAATCTGAGCCCACCTAGAAAAAAGCATTGACCAACAGAAGTGTAAAGTGAAACCCAAAGTGATTTCTCTACCTAAAATTGGGTGTTAGAGCAGACCAGAGCCAAAAATGCCCATCATCTCATGCAAAATTCATATATTCAGTTGCTTTCCTCCTACATAGGAATGAAAATTGGAAGATTTAAAACTTTTCGCAGAATATTCTATAAAAAATATTAAGAAATATTGGAATGTTCCATATTTGCTTGCTTTTTTTTTTTTTTTTTAATTCTATATCTGTCAAGGCAGCTGCCATCCCAGGAGCTGTATCTCTAAGGCAGAAGTTCTGGACTCCTTTGCTCTTTGGGGCTAACTGCCTCAGACGTCCCAGATTGTACCATAGCAGCACAGGTCAGTGTAGCAGGTACAGCCTGAGTTTGAAGCAAAGGACAGTAAAGAAATGAGAGATGGAAGACAGGGGAATAACTTTAAAATACAGAGATTTATACTGACCCAAAAAAGAAAACTTGTTTTGCCTGCTCGCTAGAATGCAACGATGAAACTAATCACAATCTTCAGTGAGAAATGTCAGTCAGACTTCATTTCTATGTGGGAACATGGGGTTTTTTTAGAACATGTTGACTAGCCTTAATGACACCACATTATCCAGAAAGGTCTGAATGCTGAGAATTATAGGAAGCAACCAAAGATTTAAACTGGCAGACTGCCCCTAGAAAAGGTTGACTAAAGAGACGGATGTACTTTCCTATATAGAAAATGACTTTTATGTCCACACAACATAGATTGTTGAGTCCATAAACTAGATTTTGTCTGGTAATTGGCAGATTAAGTGTTACAGGAAAGCCCCTCATGTAACAGTTTTATTTAAAGGCAATTGTTTTATTTTCATTCTGAAGGTACCCCTGAAAATGCACAAAGACCCTTGAAAAGGCAGCATGATGGCCAGGGAAAAAACAACAACCAAAGAACATTTTTGTGTGTGCAACTTTCTGCTAATTTTTATTCTTTACCCTATTAAGCACAGTAAGCTCAATTTGACCTTCATCCCTCAGTCCACCTGCATTTGTAAGGCTGTCAGTTAGAACAAGGACAAAGACATAATTTTTTTTTTTTTTAAACCAAAGAAATTTGATATGGGAATCATCCAGACACTGTTTGGAACTGCAACATACCAATTTTGCAGAAGTCCCTAATTAGAGCAGAGCTGTCTTGGAAAGAAAAGCTCCCGTCTGGAGGTCTGCCTTGCGCAGTTCCAGGAAGATGTATGAGACCTTTCCCACACCCCACTTAGTGTCTCTGCTGCTTTCCCTGGGGCAAGGTGAAAGTAGCTGAAATTGATTTTCTGCTGGAGAGCTTTTGCTTTTAGGAATTCTCTTTTGATTTCTCATGTCTTGTGATTCCTCGGGAAGGTGTATTTTATAATGAGGTACATTTTTTTTGGAGCCTACTGTGAAAAGGAACCTGGGATCATGGAGCCTTTTCTTAACCTGATTCCATGTTAAAAATACCCAATCCTGAGGATATATTTACATTTTATTCCAACGGCATAAATAAACCATAGCACACAGGAATGGTCTAATTATTTGTGGGCACTACTCTCATTTTATCTGATAACCAGGCTGGACATATTAGCATGTTGCTCAGAGATGAAATTGCAGTGTGAGTAAATACATCCAACCCAGTGTTGATCTAGCTACCTTGCTACTCAGCAATAGCAGGGAAGAAACAGTGAAAGAACTCCAGACACCTGCTCGGGCAGCTGACTCACTCCAGAGTCAGACCAGGTCTTCTTCATTGCTACCTGAAGCGAACTAAACCGAGGAATATATCTAACCTTGCTGCAGTGGCGCCTTTCCCAAACTGTAAAGGTAAACCTAGAGAGACAAAATTGTCCAAACACAGGGTTTTAATTGTTTCTGTTGATTGAATGAAACTGGTGCCAAAGATGGGACTTGTCTTTCGCCTGATTTGTCTTTTTTTTAACTTTATATATATTTCTTTACTGTTTTCAGTTATCCCCTCAGAATCATCCCCAAAGAAGAGGAAGAAATGGACACTGGAGCTCCCACAGGCATCTCAAAATCCATGTAAGCTTCAGTATATCTTTCATTTCAGATTGGAGAAGTGTCTCCAAACATGCAGATCAGAGGAAAATGTTATGGAGATCATTGTTTCTCTTCTCTGCTCAGATCTCCTGTGCAGGGAAATTTCTGAACTGAAATGAGCCTGGGACTGAAAACTCTTGGTACATAGTGTTCCGCTAAATAGCTCAGGAACGATAGCTACGAGGTGAATGAGAGACAATTTTTCACTATTTCTGCCTGTTCTTGCCTTCACGACATCTATTTCTTTTGGCATGAGTATGCATCAGAAACCTTTTACTGTCGTGGTGTTCTGAACTGCCTGAAAGCTGAAAATCAAGATGATCTCCCAGCACCTCCTCACACCAAAGTGTGGCAGAAAAGCAAAACAATCTGTGGAATACCAAAATTAGGTAGAAGTCCAGCCTGAGGGCCAATCTTTTCGAACTGCATGAATTGGCTACATAGACCAATGACCTGAGCTGAAAAACCAAGTTACAGCATATTTCTGTGTTACGGAACATCTGAATTTTGACACAAACATTTTTAAAATGCTTTCATAACTTCTACCCTTTGCAATCAGAAAAGCAAACACACATCTTGCCATCCAAAAACACTTTATTCTCGACCATACTTGCCAGTTTACTGCAAATCAAAATTTAATCCCCTTTGAAAGGAAATAATTTCCTGTAGATTCAGGAAGATTTCGATCATAAACAAAACTGTTTAAACCAAAAGGCCATTTAAACTGAGGGTAAAAACTGCATCTTCATGCCTGTGCACTTACATAATCAGTCTCCACAGTGGATTAAAGCTCCCACAGACCGTATTAATAGTCAGGAAGATTTTATTAATAGTTCGGTGATAGTTTCTCCACAGAGAGTTTCTGTGCGTATGATTTTAATGGATTGGCACAATAAGGGAAGGAGGCTCTCCGCTCTCCAGCTCTGGATCCAAATTCAGCCTCTGAAACAGTGGCAGTGGTTGAAAGTTGTCGTCCGCTGATTTTACGACTTTGTCAGATACTGAATCAGTTGTGTCTGTCAAAAACACGTTCCTGAGCGCGTTTGAATGAATGCCAAATAAAGCCCTTGGTGCAGACAGAGCAGGTTGACTTATAGTACGTGCTAGGAGAGAAGTGTCGCCCCGCATCGCTACAGCTTCAGCTTCTGATTTTAATGCAGTTCCTAAGAGGTGAATGCTTATTTTGGGAAATCCCATGGGCAGGAGGCGATGGGAGGCAGCGGCAGGGCTGGGGGCCATGAGGACCACGGGACCCGGCTGCTCCCGCACCTCTCTGAGCGGTCCCTGGGGCTCCCTGGAGCGGGAGCAGCTCGCCTGCTGCAGTGACTGCTCTGAGCCCAGGCACGTTTCAAATCTCTGACAAGTTGCTCATCTTTCCGTTATCTTTTTTTGGTCCCCTGTGTTTTTGAAGAGACGGGAATACAAAATTAATGTTGCCAGTGGCAATAATTGCAAACTCGTTTGCTTCTACCTTGGCATGCCCTCAGAGTACACAGGGCTTGGAAATAGCTGCAGAGTAGGGGAAAACCATTAAAAAAAAAAAACCACGTTAGTGCTAGCAATATGGCAGTGTTGACCTGCTCAAATACAACCATGAAAATTGGGAAAAACTCATTGATTTTGGGTAAGCTGTGACTGTAACTGCTCACACCAAAGCACTCTCTTTTCTTTGAAGCCTGCAGTAGCAAAGGACTGGAGGAAAATCACAGGAAAATATGAGTGCTTAGTTTATTTTTACACCGCATACCCACATATGTAGATGAGTACGCTCTGCAGTACTGCTGTCAGGGAAATGGAACTGAAAAATGAACATTGGGATGCATTCTCCTAGACTTTTTTCATTATGTTTGTTATCTCTCCTGCTACACTCGATAACTTTTAAAATTCAGTCATTTGCAGTGGGTTTCTCCCAGTCATTATTGAACATTAGTGAGGTCCTACAGAGCATCTGTTCATGGGTGTTGGCAGATGGCACCAATAAATCAGGTTATAGAACACAGATTTGCTCAGTAAACTTTGATTTGTCCTGATAGAATCATGCTGTCATATCATCTGGTCTAACAAAATAACTTGTAACCTTGGGGCAAAAGGGGGATTTCTTCACTACCTTTTTACAAGAAAACCTTTGCTGAACCAGCTCAGAATAATTTAGGAACAGAAAATTTCCCAGAAAGATTGACTCCACCGATTTGACACCATACCCCAGTGCTGCTTTTTCGCTTGGCATGTGCTCCTGTTGATTTCAAAGTGTTTCACACACTTAAGGTACAAACTGAGGCTCCATCCAGAAAAAACAAAAAAGATGAATAAATGTTATTGATAGAGAAACAGCAGATTCATTCAGGGATTTGGTTGAGGAAATACACAGAAAAGAGAGGAATTCAAAAGGTGATTCAAAAATAATGATAGAAATAGCACTGACACACTGATTTGGAAGTAGCTCATGCATGTGTGTGACTGGGGTGCAACAGTTTGCTCTAGATTAGGTCAGATTAGGTGAGGCCAGATCAAGGAGCTTCTGGGGGACAAGAAAGAATGAAAGTCACACTCGAAGCTGAGGAGGAGTAGATTGGGTCACAGGAACAGGCAGAGGCATGGGAAGGGACACGAATTAGCCAGAGGCTATTTTTCACAGTTAGTTTAGGAACTTGCTATGATCTTTGCAGCTAGCTCTAGCAAACCAGGCTAAATTGTCTCCAGTGTCCTGATTTTTGGTGTAAACTGTAGCTCAGAAACACTTTCGTACCCAGCTTTCTTAACTGAGGGTGACTGCAAGCCGAGTTGCTTCTATTCCTGTACCTCACTGAACATGAACGTCTGAAATTAGTTGTGGGGGAAGGGAGAAGCAGCAGGAAGATCATCCAAGCTGAAAGTATTTTAGGGCTTAATTAGAAACTGTAAAATGTGCTGGGCACAGTGCAAGGCTGGCCTGGAGGAACGCAGGTGCTGCTGGCTGAGGTGTATGACCACAGGTTGGCTGTGATGCTTTGCTCTCCCTGGGTTACCAAGCCCTTGGCTGGCTGTGACCTGTGAGCTTTGGTTGATCGCTCGAAATCATCATCAGAAGAGTCTCCGTGCAAATGTCAGGTTTCCAAGAGAAGTGATGTCCCTCCAATCTTTTCCCTGACACCAAGACTTAAAGAAATGCTGTTTGTCTCTCCTTGAGCCACTGGTGGGTTACTCTCAGTTTTGGGTGTCTGATAAAGAACTATTTTTTTCCTGTAGCCAGATTTTAATGCAGGACCTTCTGAAGCAAAATGACCACATGCAGGATGAGCACATCCAGCAATGAAAGAAAAAGTCAGCATTAAGACATCTTTAAGGAAAGACCACCCTAATTTCCTTGCACCTGGCAAAGATCCACCCAGGGACTGCTGGGGTCAAAAATTTTGGCATGGAAAACTTGACCTGAAAAATGTTCTATTTTTAATATACACTTTTTGAAAAAGAATAACTTAAAGATTTTTTTGAAAGTAATTTTTTAAAGTTAAGCTCTAAACAAAATTAATTAGTGCTATTAACCACTGCAGCCAAAATCTGCAATTTTCCTTAGCTGATCTGATTTAAACCTCTCTCTCCCTAGCTATTTCTGTTTCCATAGACAGGTCTTGCACCCATCCTGAAGGGCAATAGATCTGTAGGACACCGCAGTTGAAAGCACAGGAAGTGAAGGAGTTAAGGCAGAGAAGAAGATGCCACTGAAGGAAATACGCTAGGATGTAAAGGCCGTTGAAAGGAGAGAGTCAAGGGAATGCAAAAAGCCAGTCCTGAAAAGGACAAAGTACAGCACCTTATTTCTTGTCCAATACTGGGATTTTAAACAAAAAAATCCTGTACAAAGACTGCCTCTTTAGATATGCATTGTTATGCTGAGAGTCTACAGCATGTATATAAAACATTTATTCTACATTTTCTGCACATCGCCACTTGCTGTGTCTATGTATCTGCTCTCTCCCAAAATAGCCCTGTGTCTGAGCAAAGGGGCAACGAAGGGCAAATTGTCACAGTGAGGACAAATGCCCACAGCATTAGTTAAAGTCAGCCAAAGAAAAGCAATTAAAAAAGGTCTTGTGGCACTTGCCTTTCTTCTCAGGAGACCTATTGACTTTGCAAAAAAGCTTTCCATCTTGCCTATGAAAGCGCCAAGGTGTTGTACAGAAATCATACGGTTGTATTACGCTTGTGTAGTGATTGAAAGCTGATGATGGAGAAAAGGAGATTTTGTTATTTATGGTGTTAAGCAACCTATTTGGCGCTGCACAGAAGTCTGCTATAGCTTGGCTTGAAATCATATTAAAGCTTTTGCATGTGCATTCACATACAGAGCAGCATGTAAAGGAGATTATAACCTAGCATGAGTCAGAAAAATAATCAATTATTGGCATTTGTTGACTGACTGAAACAAACTATTTGACAGAGATTATTCCCTTTCCAGTACGTTTCTCTGTATCTAGCAAGAAGTTAAGAAAAACCTGTGTGTTGACTTCTCCATACAGCTCCTTGAAGGTATAATAAGCTTTTTTGTGGTTTAACCTGGTTGGCAGCTAAAACAACCACCCAGACTTTTGCTCACTCACCCGCCCAGTGGGATGGGGAGATAATCAAAAAGGGAAAAAAAAAAAAAGGTAAAACTTGTGGGTTGACATAAAGACAGTTTAATAGGACAAAAAAGGAAGAGAATAATAATAATAACAACAACAACAATAATAATAATACAAGTGATGCACAAATGCAATTTCTCACCACATGTGAAAAGAAAATCATAGAATCACAGAATCATAGAATCTTTAAGGTTGGAAAAGACCTCTATGATCATCATGCCCAACCATCAACCCAACACCACCATGTCTACTAGACCATGTCCCAAAGTGCCATGTCTACACACTTTTTGAAGACATCCAGGGATGGTGACTCCACCACCTCTCTGGGCAGCCTGTTCCAATGTCTGACCATCCTTTCAGTGAAGAAATTTTTCCTAATATCCAATCTAAACCTCCCCTGGCACAACTTGAGGCCATTTCCTCTCATCCTATCGCTTGCTACTTGGCAGAAGAGACCAACACCCACCTGGCTACAACCTCCTTTCAGGGAGTTGTAGAGAGCAATAAGGTCTCCCCTCAGCCTCCTCTTCTCCAGGCTAAACAACCCCAGTTCCCTCAGCCGCTCCTCATGACACTTGTGCTCCAGACCCTTCACCAGCTTTGTTGCCCTTCTCTGGACATGCTCCAGCACCTCAATGTCCTTCTTGTAGTGAGGGGCCCAAAACTGAACACAGCACTCGAGGTGCGGCCTCACCAGAGCCGAGTACAGGGGGAAAGATCACTTCCCTAGTCCTGCTGGCCACACTGTTTCTCATACAAGCCAGGATGCTGTTGGCCTTCTTGGCCACCTGGGCACACTGCTGGCTCATATTCAGCTGGCTCTTGACCAACACCCCCGGTTCTTTTCTGCTGGGCAGCTTTCCAGCCATTCCGCCTCAAGCCTGTAGCATTGCCTGGGGTTGTTGTGACTGAAGTGCAGGACCCAGCAGTTGGCCTTAAACCTCATACAGTTGGCCTTGGCCCACCGATCCAGCCTGTCCAGATCCCTCTGCAGACACTTCCTACCCTCAAGCAGATCGACACTGCCTCCCAACTTAGTGTCATCCGCAAACTTGCTGAGGGCACACTCGATCCCCTCATCCAGATCATTGATAAAGATATTAAACAAGACTGGCCCCAGTACTGAGCCCTGGGGAACACTGCTTGTGACCGGCTGCCAACTGGATTTAAGTCCGTTCACCACAACTCTCTGGGCTTGGCCTTCCAGCCAGATTTTTACCCAGTGAAGAGTGCACCCATCTAAGCCAGGAGCCGCCAGCTTCTCTAGGAGAATGCTGTGGGAGACCGTGTCGAAGGCTTTACTGAAGTCCAGGTAGATAGATACATCCACAGCCTTTCCCTCATCCACTAAGCAGGTCACCTGGTCATAGAAGGAGATCAGGTTGGTCAGGCAGGACCTGCCTTTAATGAACCCGTGCTGGCTGGGCCTGATCCCCTGGTTGTCTTGCACACGCTTGGTGAGCGCACCCAAGATGAACTTTTCCATAACCTTCCCTGGCACCAAGGTCGGGCTGACAGGCCTGTAGTTTCCCAGATCCTCCTTCCAGCCCTTCTTGTAGATGGGCGTCACATTGGCAAGCCTCCAGTCATCTGGGACCTCACCTGTTTAGCCAGGACTGTTGATAAATGATGGAGAGTGGCTTGGAAAACTGCTCCACCAGCTCGCTCAGTACTCTTGGGTGGATCCCATCCGGCCCCATAGACTTGTAAGTGTCCAGGAGGCATAGTAGGTCATGAACTGCTTCCTCCTGGATCATGGGGGGTTTATTCTGCTCTCCGTCCCTGTCTTCCAGCTCAGAGGGCTGAATGTCCTGGGGGCAGCTGGTCTGACTATTAAAGACTGAGGCAAAGAAGGCATTAAGTAAATAAAACAACCCAATGCCCAATCTGTTTCCAAGGAGTAAATCTGCCTCCCAGCTCGCTTCCCCAGTTCCATACAGAGCATGACGTTATATGGCAGGGAATATCCCTTTGGCCAGTCTGGGCCAGCTGTCCTGGCTGTGCTCTCCCAGCTTCTTGTGCACCTGGCAGGGCGTGGGAAGCTGAAAAGTCCTTGACTTAGTGTAGGGACTACAACTACCTAGCAACAACGAAAATATCAGTGTGTTATCAACATTATTCTCATACTAAATCTGAAACACAGCACTATACCAACTGCTAGAAAGAAAATTAACTCTATCTCAGCTGAAACCAGGACAGGTTTCTAGCACCTATTTTCTTAAGGCTATCTGCTAAACAGAAGATAGATTCCCGTCTTATTTCACTAAGAATTTCATTTTTTACCTTAATTTGTTTGAGATTGGAACCTCATTTTAAAATTGAAGGTTTCCCTTCATCTAGCTCTCGCACAAACCCTTTTTAAACAATTGCTGTGGTATCTGTCATCTTTGACGAATGTACCTTGAAGAGTGTCCTCATGGTGAAGATATTTTTTCTATTTTTTTTGTCTCTTTTAACAGGAGAGTGAGTGTATGTGCGTACAGGTGTGGATGTGAGGGTGGGTGAGTGAGAAAACCCTGTTACCTACTTTATTTTAAAGGGAGTCAAAATGCTAAATGCCTGTGCAATGGTCGAAACCCAGCGCTGGAGGGATTCAGTAAAGGGCAACTCGCACTGTGTTAGATAAACACCTGACAGCAGGAGCACCTTTGCTTCATGTACAACCTCTTATTCTTCAAAACAATAGAAGCTTAGGGAAAAAAAGATATATCTTTTATCATTTGCATGATTCAGTCTCTGTCCTTGTTCTAGTATGTCAGTGAGATTGCTTAGCTCTCTTACCCCTCCATGTTGAAGGGAAACTCATTTCATGTATTTGTGTATCACAAAGTCCCACATAGTCGCAGGGCTGAATTGACAGGAGCAGACCAATATGTTGGCTCTGCAATAAAATATAATCTCTTTGTGTCTGCCCTTTTGTGATCTCTTTCTCTATTTTTTTTTTTTTTAATAATGGAGCAGTGCCTTGGTAATGAGAAATCTAACCATAATTGAAAGTCCTTGAAATAAGTTTTGAGAACCAAAAAAATATGAGTAATACTAAAGACACATGTGGAAAGATGTAAAGATACATGTAAAGACACATTATGAATAACATATTTTTAGGAAAGCTGTTTTTACAGTGACAGCATTTTAAGTTTCATGACATTTTCTACACCCTGCATCTAAGAAACAAGTTATAGAGAGCATTTTGCAGTGAAGAGCCTTGTACTGTGCAGTGCAGAGAGCACACTGATATTTTTTACCTGTGGTTGTAAAAGTAGGCATTGCTAATAGCACCCCCAGTAGCTAAGATTGTCTGATGCTCCTTTTGAAATTTGTCATAACGTTGCCAGAGTTTTACATTTTGGGCCCAAAACTTTCAACAGGGAGCTAGACATATTTTTATGGGGACAGTTTTGGGGGCTGGAGGATGAGGGTAAGTGATTTGAATGTTTCTCGGTGGGCTTGGGTGGGGGGAAATATTGTTTTCTGCACTTCAAAAGTATTTCTATGACTACTGGAGGGTGGAGATTTAAAGCTCAAAGCCTTTGGGGCATGGACCCAAACTTTCACATAAAGTTTTCCTAGTGCACGTGGTTTTATTGCCACAGTGAGAGTTTGCAGCTCCGTGTGTGCCTGTGACAGAGCTCATTCAAGGAAGTTTGGAGGTTGAGATGTTTCATAAGGTGGACTAGTCATAGTGATACCCTCTTGCCTTAAAAGCTATGATCAGTCAAAATCCTTAGAGTTCATCAGCTACGTTCTCCCAACGGAGTGGCTGCAGCCCTGGCCCACGGGTGGAAGGCAGAGTTCTCCCTGCAGTGGTTGCTCCTAGAGGTATCGTAAAACACAGGTGGAGTCAGGGACCCATGAAGCTGTACTTTGATGCTGGGATTTCTTATTTTCTAAGGGAGTGACTTTGGCATTTTAATGGCTTTTGTGCCATGTTCACCACCTAAAGCAATGCTAGGCGACAGCCAGTGCTGCTCATCACATAATCACTCCCAGTCAGGGCTTTTATCAGTCTGCCACCTAAACTTTGTACTCTCTGCTACACAAAATACATGCTTATAGTCTCTGCAACAGCTCTCATTTCCACAAGACAACTTCCCTTCAGTTCACATTTCTTATTTCTCACTACCTTGCTTTACTGCAACCTTAACTCTGACTTTAAAATTTTAAAAGATAGCAGTAGGAAAATTATATCTGCTGTCTGTGCAGGTGTGAGGAAAGCAGGGCACTAATCAGTGCAGCTTCCCAGCCTCTTCATTATCATCAACCAAGCATGGATATCAGACTGCGGGGATGATTCCAGGACACTTTTTCAGTCCTGTGACCTCTTCTATATGATCACCTGCTCCCACTACAGTGCCTGAACAAGAGGAGTCTGAGGGTAACCAGTTAAGTTTACTGCCCAAGTAGTGCTTGCACTGCCTACCCCAAAACGTTATCCTTAATTGTGTGTGAGGCAGCACAGCATCTGTCTGCAAAATAATGATTCCTCCCTTCTCCTGTTCTACTTACAAAAATTTGTTCTGACGATTTTTTCTAAGGCCAAAAGCAGAAAAAAATTAAGACTTCTCTGAATTTGCTAAAACTACAGCTAGCAGGAATGTGTGACCCCATTTCTAACCTACCTCAGATTAAAAAGCCATACAAATTTTCCTCTTCCTCTTGCTTCTTATATTGGATTAAAGACACACATTAAACACTGCTACACGAAGTATTAAATGAATGAAACTTTTTCCACCTAGAGGCTGGGAGCATGCTATGTCATATCCCTGGAGGTCATTAAATTTGCTACGTGGATACAGGGCAGTCAGTCTATACCTTCTCCTTTGAAGGACTCCCATGGAGAACACTTTCCACCTGAAGGCGTGCAGCAGTGTATCCTCCTTGTTAAACTCCAAGCATTTTATTAGTGCTCCCTGCTTGAGTATCACAGCATTTGCAAATCCTTTACCTTGAGTTTAGCAAGGCTTTAGGCACGGTGGCCCATATCGTCCCTCTAGCAAACTGGAGAGATTTTGTTTGGGAAGGTGGAATACAATGTGAGTGAAAAACTGATCAGATTGCTGAGATACCAGTGTTGAGATCAGAAATACAAAGTCTGCCTTGTAGTCATTTACTAATCTTTTTTCTCTGGGGTTGATACTGGAGCCAGCTTAATGTCTTTATAAATGACCTGGGTGATAGCAAGGAGTAACTACCCTCAGAAGCTTTGCTGATGGTACCAGGCTGTGGAGCACAGCTGGTATGCTGGAAGTTAAGGCAGGGAGTCCCTATTCAGAGGAATCCTGATAGGCTGGAGAAATGAGTTGGTGGGAACCACATCAACAAAGGCAAGTTGTTTTATCTTAGAATAACCCCATACAGCAGGACCGGTCAGACGCGGAGCAACTAGAAAGCAGCTTTGCAGAAGAGGACCTGGGCATCCTGGTGGGCAAGCTGAATGAGAGTCAGCGGTGTATTCCTGCGGCAAAGGTGGCCAAGTGTGTCCTGGGCTGCACTAGCAAGTGCATAGCCAGCAAGTGAGAGAGGTGATCCTTCCCATCTATTCAGCATCTGTGAGACCACATCTGGAGTGCTGTGTCTGTTTCTGGGCTCCTTGCTGCAGGAGAGGCTGACATACTGGAGTGAGTCCATCAGAGGCTGCAGAGATGGCTGGGGCCTGGAGCACATGGCATATGAGGAGGGGCTCAGAGAACAGGGTCTGTTCAGCCCGCAGGAGAGGAGGTTAAGGGGGAAGCTGCTCCACACAACTAATTAATGGGCACCTCGGAGATGACAGCCAAATTTTCTTGGGGAGAAAAGACAAGGTAATTGACGGTTGTGGTGGAAAGCCAAACCACATATTAGGAAAAAGTTTCATTGTGGGCAGTCAATGCATTTCCTGGAGAGGCTGTAGAAACCCCATCCATGGAGATATTCATATCTCAGCTGAACAAGACCTTGAGCGACCTGATCTAAACTCAAAGCTGTATCTAACTTCAAAGGTTGCCCTGCTTTGAGCCATAAATGGGATCAGATGACTTTTGGAGATCCTTTCCAACCTTAATTATCCCATGATTCTGTGGTATTTTATGTATGGGGGATATGCGGGCATCTGAAGTTGTCAGACTGTTCCTGCCTTGTAATTTACTTAGTCTTGTTCCACACTTATCGCTCACTGATCTCTTGTTACTCAGGGCTTCAGGCTGCAGTTTCCATCTAAAGCTGAACCTTTTATCATCTTTAAAATATGCCACATAATTTATTACAGACTAATGGGCAGGAAGGTAAGGCTTATTTACGATATGCTGTGCCACAAAACCCATAAATGACAGCAATAAACAACAGAAAATAATCTATTCAGACCAGAAGAAAATCTATATCACTAACTCCTTGCATTGAACTGTTGTTCCAAGAATGAAGATTTTCCTTGTCATTAGGAATGTGCTGGGTGAACAAAAGTCATCAGAAAAACTTCATTCCCTATTAACTGCTACAGTATTTCACACATGCCCCAATGCATATTAATCCCACTTATGTCCATCAACTTAATTAAAACCTCCCTATTATTGAAATCTATAACTGGCACACAAAGGTGTCAGAGTTTAGGAAAGACTGTTAATATATGCTGTTCACTGGACAGCTTTCCGGTAGTGCTAGGTTATTTCTGGTAGGAAATAAACAACTTCTGCTGGAAATCCAGCAATTTGGAAAACATTTGGAGACTGCAACCAAAGCCAATATTTGTCTGCAAGTATTAGTGACAAGTTAATAGTAGTGCTGCATGCATTACAGATGCTTGACCTGGGATTCTTGGTTTTTGCCTTTTCTTTTGGCAATGACACACTTTTATCATATATATGTAGTAGTGTGCACGTACAGCATATCTTTGCACAAAAATTCAAGATAAGGGCCACTGACAACACACAAGGCAGAGATTACGTTAATATCTTGCTTCCCCACTTCTATTATGGGTCTGTGTGGGAAAGTTAGTTCACCGCTTATTGGTATTATCCTCTCCAAAATTTTAAGACCAAACCATTAGCAAACTTCCTTCTCCCCTGCCTCCGTTCTCTGCTCCAGGCACTGTACTGTTTCAGTTTTGAGTTTAAAACAAACTTTAGGCACACTGTATCGCACAATTTGGGAGACATGACTCTGTTAAACAGGCTCTGCTACGTGAACTGAGTTGTAAAGGGTCTAGGGTTAAGAAAGCTTGTTCAGTGTGAAATCCATCACTGAACGCAGCAAATTCTTCACTCAAGGTGATTATTGAACAACTAATTTTCCCAAGAATAAACAGCAAGGAAATATCCTAAACAGAAAAACAGATAAGTTAAATGCCTTGCCAGCACCAAAATTCTTTCAGACTGCAGAACATAATTGAAGTCGTTTGCCTAGCACTTCAGTCTGTATCCATAAGCCAGAAGTGCCACTGGAAAGGTAGCTTAATTTCTGACAGAAAACTTCTGAAGCACCTCGATTGTTAAAAATATTTTCCCATTAACTTAGGCAGAGGGGGCTAATTATGAAAAACCTGACTCTTTCAATTTGAGTACTACTCTCAAGGTAAAGTGAAACATGTCAGGTGTATGTTTTTAAAGAGACATTGCAAAGAAGAAGGTAAAAATAAAATTGTGTTTGTGATTGACAGAAAACTAAAAAAAGTTTCCAGTTTTGGGAATCAAATTCAGTTTGTGATAAGATCACAGATTCTGGGAAAAACCATTCAAGGAAGCATCTTCTGAAATATCCAGAATCAACTTTCCGCAAAGCAATTAGCATTTCTAAAGCATTGAAGGACTTGCCTGAAGTTTGAGGAGGTTAGATGTTGCTTTGCCTCTGTGGACGTGAAGAGAAACCCACAAAGTTTCTGCAAATGAGCTTGAGGCAGGAAAGCATAACACAGTCCACAGAGACCAAGACTCTGAGAAACTCAGAGTGGACACACCGTTCATGCAAGAGGATCACAACAGTACATAGGCATTTACAAGCATCAGTAGAGATCTGTAGAGGAAGGAAGCAGCCTTATTTGTGGCAGCCATGGAGAGCAGCATAGTAGAAGGTGAATAGACTGTCCAGCTGAAGGACTGTGGGATACAAACTGATTTTCCATGATGTTTGGGTGCACCAGGGGCACCAATATCGGCAAAGACAAGTCACAGATAGTAGGAGTCAATGAAACTCTTCTCTTACAGAGGTAAAATTTTTTCCATTATAGAATTATGTCAGTAAGTGTTTGGATAAAGAAAAATATTGAAAAATATGGAAAAGTTAAAATTTATAATAGGACCAGAAGGAAAAAAGATGCTTGTTACTGAGTTAAAAAGATGCCAACTTCTGGATCTCAGAGAGTGAATTCAATGGATGGACAAATGTTGACAGCAACTGAAGAGGAAACTAAGGATGCTTTCAGGAAATACAGGAACTCTCAACAGAGTATAGAATAGAGATCAAAGTGTCAAGATGGTCCATGACTCATCTACCCGGGAAAGTTTCTCTTGATAATTCAGGTTACAATAAGAGAAGCCTATTGCTCTAGGGAGAAAAATATAACTAAGAAGAACAAGTGAAAGTAGTGCTCTTACTGATCATGTGAAAAGCAAGCAAAAACATTGAAACATTTCATTTGCATACGAGTGACCTAAAATGGGCATCTATTGCAATGTCTCTAATGAGAAACTGAAAGGGCAGTAACACTCTGGGAGGTCACCTTATGAAACTGGGTCATCCATTTATGCATGGTCATTATCTCTTCAGGAAACCATTTTCTCAGAATGCCATTGGGTTGCAGTCGGAGCCAGAAGTTTTTTGCTTGGAAATACAACACATTTGTCAGTGTAAACAGTACTAAGTTAAGCATAAATTATGTTAGATATGGGGGAAAAGTGTAAAAAATCCTGTCTGGAGGCTTCAAGCAACTCAGAAAGCACAACAAATTCTGACATAAACTAAACAAATCAAGATGTAAAGTGTACAGATATATTCCAGAGAACCTCACAGGAATGCCTCCCCCAGCAGACCTCTCGGAGGAGCCGTAAGGAAATTTGCACCTAATCAAGCTGCCTGCATCAGCAGCTTGAGAGGGCTACGGAGAAGATACATGCAGGAGGGGTAGGTCACAACCAGATCTGTATTTAACATTGTGAAATTACTGTGGCACCAGTGATGCCTTGGAGGTCACATGAACTCTGAAGACAAGATGCCTGTGCTTGTCAGAGTCAGAGCTGTCAGAGTCACTTTGGCCTCACTGGTGTCTTGAGACAGATAGAGCAAAGCAGCAAGTCCAGTATGGTTTGTGAAATGATGCTAGCAGTCATCAAGTTGGGAAGCAGTCATGCCAATGTGCAGTGGAGTCATCCTGGTTGCAGGTGACACTGCTGCACCAGATGGACACAAGCGGAAGTGGAGTAGGTGGAGTAGGTGTTGTCAGCTGAGGCAGCTGAGCCCCAGGACATGCGACAGCAGGAACTGAAGGACCCAGCGGTGGCAGAAATGGCAGGATGGATACTACAGCCGAGCAGTCCATGTGAGAGTACGGCACACCTCAGGAGTTAATTGAGCACTGGCAACTAATGGTGTTTGAGATTCTGAACTGCACTAAAAATCAGTGATGGTGTGCCGAGGAAGGGAAGTTGTGCGAAAATAAAGAACTTGGAGGAGGATCTTAAAATAGCCACTTGGTAATAAATGATTACTGATCCCCTCCCCTCTTCCATCAATATAGCCATCGTCAGTTTATTACCCTTGCTGTTGCTGTGCTCACAACTTGGAGTGGAGATGTGAAACAGCACTTTCTCTGTATCTCCTTTAAAATAGCCTCTTTTCCCTTGCAGGGAATAGGATGTCTCCCACACTGCTTACAGAGACCAGATTGCTAGGAAGCAGCAGTTAAGGAAGAGAAGACAAGAAGGAGGAAGACGACGGTAGGAAATGTGTTTTCCCGCATAGCATTCTCACAACTGGGTAATTTCTCTGGCTTCAGATCCCTTGGTCATAACAGCAAACCATCTGCTCATAGAAAGAGAGCACTTCAAGAAAGGATAGCTGGCTTAGTCATCCAGTCACATCATGGCTCTACAGGGTTTCTCTTATTTTAGTAAACAGGGTTTCATTGTTAATCCTGTTTCTCCACTCTTTAAAAAACATTTTTATGTCATTTGTATAGTTCAGCTTGTCCATTCTTCTAACAAAGAGACATGTGAGACAAATAATCAAGCATCCTGCTAAAGTATAAATCTAGTAGTACCAGCAATTGCAGTAACAGTAAAGCACAACTGCAGTTAAAATATTCTGGAATCAGTTACGCTACAAGAGGGTTTAAAGCACTCAGAGTCTTTGCTATAAAATTATCAGCCAATGTTTAATACCAGTGACAGCCAGGGATACACACAACCCTGGTGTTTATGGCAGGGGTGCTGGACTCAGCTCCCCATGGCAGGTCCGACATCTCTCCAGGAAGCATCCCAAGGTATGGACCCATATGGGCAAGGTTCATAGGGCCAGCTCCACCCTGTGTGGCTGGACCTGTCTTATGCTCATGGATGCATACACGTGCATGTTACGCAGTCCTACAGTTTCACTCTGACCTTCCCTCTGGCCTCTTCTGGCCTCTTCTCTCTGAGCTGCCAGTGTGATGTGGACGAGCTGGAGGCAGAGGTGCAGGTTGGTGGGACACTATTGTTTCATTGCTCTGCCTTCTGCTGCCTTTTCCTACTCCTCCAAGAAGGTCTGTCTAGCAGATAAGAAATATTTGTTTCTGTTATGCTCCAAGTTTTGTCACAATTTTCGTATTCAGACTGCAAACCGTGACCTGATGCTAGTGTTCTTGAAGTACCTTTTTTGTGCCTTTTTGGGTTTTTCACCATTGTCATTCCTTCACCTTTCCCATCATCCATACTCCTCTCCTGGCTCAGCTAGGTTTGCTGAAGTAAAACCCTGGAGAATACGTTTCAGTGTGCATTTTGTCTTTCATTTTGATTGACTTCCCATGTGTTTTTAGAGCCACAGGTCAAAAACTGCATTGCTCCCTACTGCTTTATAAAGTATTCTTCTAAATAAATAGTACATACCACAGAAATATCTGATCACCCTAGCAAAATATGAGGCTAGCAGCACCAGTTGGAAGCTGAGGAAAACAGCACCTGCCTGTGTGCAGCAATTCTGTGTAATTCTCAAGACATAGAGACAAAACGTAAAGCCTTGCCTCTGCTGAGACACAGGGAAATTTACTGTGAAGTGAAACTCAACACATGAATACAGGGGTGCAATTCTGAAAAAGTAGAGAGGTTATCATCCCATCACTAATAATCTTCCTGAAACTGCTGGTTACCATCCCTGATGGTACCTGGCCTTGTGGGGCTTCCTATAGCATTACAAATAAAAATTCCCAGGATGGCTTAGGTGAACCTGACATATTTACCCTGAGATATTAAAGAGCATTTCTGGTCCACAGCTGCGGAAAACTACAAGATGAAGGGTGGATACTACTATGTGCCCATCTCTGGTACTCCTCCAAGTGTACACTCATGAGGTTTGAGTTTCTTAAACTGGTCTCCACAGAATTGTGCTGGGTTAACAACAGCTACACTGTCTTTTTCACCTCTCCCAAATAAAATACAGTAACATGTAAAGTCTTATTAATTTATATCCATTCAATCATATGTTTATTCTCTAAGTTGTTTAGAAAATATCTTTTCATGGGTTTAAGATTTTAGAAGCCAGATAACTGAAGAAAAGTTTAAAATCTAGCACTTGTGCATTTTACATACGGAAGGTATGGATAATGCTTTCTCTATTTAGAAGAGGATCTGAATATAACACTTGTCAGTGCCTGAAGCAGTGAAATTTGCTGCGTACTGTTTTTTTTCTGCCTGATGAGTGTCTCAGTTTTATGGAAGATTTTCATGTCAGAAGAGACTGTAGCTCCAAAGTACAGTCCCAGCTCCAATGGCTTCAGGTTACAGAATTGTTTGTCAAAATGACAAATTCTGAATGACTCTGGCCACAAGGGTCTGACTCCACTGAGGACAATTATGAACTTTTCCATCTAATTCTAATTTCCATCTGATTTTCCACACTAAGCTTTGGACCAACCTTGTATTGCATACTCTTATTTTGTAATACATAATACAACCCAGGTATGTTTTCGGTGGAACTGGCAGCATAACAAGAGGGAATGTATCAGCCATGCACTTTTGCTGTGCCATGCAGCATTGTATGCCTTGACTCCAGACACGCTGATGTATGCAGCAAGCAAGTAGATGGGTTTGCAGTGGTGAGCCAGGTGGGTGGAGAGATGGCAGGTATTACTTCATATTTTAAACATATTGCAGTGGCCGCGTCTGCAAGAGCTTCACACACACACATACCCATAAAGAACCTGATGTTTCTTTTCATACTTTCTGGTATCGCACTTTGAGGAAACAACTGCAATATCATGACAGTGTAATTTAAAAGCTACCTTCACTGTCATGGGTTTGGGATGATGAAATAATCTGCCATATAAATGGAAGCAATACTGAATGCTGATTGCGTGTTATCTTGAAGGACTGCGTTTATTGGTAGACGTCCACAAAGGAGAGTTGGCAGTTTGCCTTAATGTGAGACCACAGGGAGGAATATTCATCAGACAATAAGAAAGGGCATCAACCATGCCCAACAGGTGAGTCTCATGGTGGCTTGACAGCTTGGACATTCGCATGAGAATTGGCTCACACTTCACTTTACTTTTCATTGAATAACATTGTCCATTGAAAACTCTGCCTTGCCATCTTCACAATCTCAGACCCTCTCCATTGTATTCAGTGGTCTCATGTGAGGCCGTGTTTCGGAAGACTTCTCAGGGTGTCTTCCTCTCTAAGATCGCCTACCAGCTGCTTCTCCCCTCATACTCCCTCCTTTGTTCTTTAAAGAAGAAAGATATTCCCCAAAGGACATGCTGCTCTGGCAACAATTTAAGGTGGGCCTCCGCATCTGATCAGTGACCTAGGTGCTCTCAGTTTTGGCACACGAATGTTACCTCATATTTTTCTTATCAGGGAAAGCAGGAAATGCGAGATCAGGAAATTCCCCAAGTCCTACAACTGAATCTGAACATTGCTTCCTTCTCTTCCATCCTTTGATCTTATTCACATATGTTAATTACTGGCTGCTGACACCAGTGTGATCTCTGATTACCTTTTCTTTGCCTCTGAGTTATTAACAATAGGACAAATATTCAGGAACTCAACACTTCCTTGCTCAAATTCCATTTTTGAAAAATCCTTTCATAAAAGCATGGGAAGATCCTTACTGAGGATACTACTAGCCCAATTATTCTGTCTGTGGCAGTGGTCAAAGATGGACAGCCAGGAAGGAGTACAAAAACAGGATAAAATTTGGTATGTTCCCAGAGTACTCTCAGTCTCCAGTTAACAGCTTCCTGTATTTACTCTTTTCCTGAAAGATTTTTCTGTCTCCAAAGACATCTCTTCTCTAATGATAATTCAGTCATGATTCTCCATCCTAGCAATCTATAGATGAAAAAAAGAATGAACTAAAGTGACAGGAGTTTTGAAGACTATTGATACCTCAGGAGTCCAGCTTGCCTGCTGGGAATAAATTGCAAGGTTAGTTTTCTCCTATCAAAAAATTCCTTACTAAAACAGGATGGACCCTGCCAGGTGCAACACTGTCCCTGGAAGTCAGGGTTTGTTATGAGAAGGGGAAGGGATTACCATCATGATTTCTATTTCTCTGGTTTTGCCTTTCTGCATATTTCAGTATTGCTACAGTCAATAGGTCATTACTTGCTTCACTGAAAGACTCTTTGGGGACTCTCTGGACCTTATATGAGAATTTTCCACTGGAAAAAATAACAAAAAGCATTTCTGTGGGACGGGTCAAACCTATTATTATCCTGAGAGCATGAATCAGGATCCCAAATGTTGCACTACAATGTCCTTCCAGCTGCTGCCCCTCCATGTCTCAGATCAGGTGCTGTCCTGTGTGCTCCAGGAACATTTCCGTGCTAGCCAGGAAAGTTTTACATGCACTCCTCAGGTACTAGTGAATCCTGTGAGAGGTCTGCTCTCCCATGCAGTGCTTAAACAATAAGGCTTAAAAACTTGTAAAAAAAAAAAAAAGCCGAATCTTTATGATCACGTTGATTACATCACTTTATATAAGAGAGAACTTTGCAAGTCATCTTTGGAGCTGAGAACAGCTGAGCATATTTCGCAGTGTGACGATGACTTTGAGACTCATATGGCAGCAGCTCTCCTTGGACTACCTGAGAACCTCAGCTGTTCAGCACTCTGGTGTTGAACACTTACAAGTATTAACTCGGGATTTTCCGAAACACTCGCTTGTTTTTCATTAGGTTGACATTTCCTTTTTAGCTTCACCTCCAAGCCTGAGGCATGTGGGCTTTCTGAGGTGAAAAAGGATTGAATAAAAGGTGGTGATTGATTGTAAGAAAAGAATTTGCAAGGAAAGCGAAAACAACAGCACTTCATCCAGAAGCACTTGCCGTTTGAGAGTTCAACACTTGCCATTCTGTGACATTCTGCAGCAGTATACTTCTGGATCTCCTGATATTGCCAAGTACTTGGTAGGAGTCAATGTAGACTAAAAGGGATGAAAAGGGTATTAAAGCTATTTCAATTCACCAAAATATGACATATTTGAGAATCCCTTACAATTTGTTATACTTAACTGTCTGCTGTCTGGCTGCTAGGGGTGAAATGCTGACTCTGAAGAGGTCACGAGGACTACAGTATCTCATAGAAGGTATAACATCCATTATTCCAGTGCTCTTTGTTTTTGTAGCTGTCTGTACTCCTGGGAATGCAAAAAAGTGTATTTGCTAAAAACTCCGCAGTGTCAGACTCTAACAAACACTGTGCGTTTATAGCTACTCACCATATTTTCTGTGCGGTACCAAAACAGGTGAAGATAGAAACAGGCAGTCATTAAAAAAAAAAAATTTGTTCTTGTAAAACAGAACGTCTCATCCATAAATCCCTTTGGTTTTAGGAAAAAAACCAACAACCCACAAAATCCATAAAGTCTAATTCAGCCTCTTATGGAAGCAATTCACTGCAGCTATCCAGAATGCTGGAGGGTTGCAGTGCTTGTAAAAGTCCCCGGCAAACAAAAATGATTAAAAGCAGCAAAGAGGTATAGTCTCCTCTGCTTGGCTAGGGTATATGGACCTACGCACAGCCTTCCCTTAGAATCAAGATGTGAATACCCCCACCATCGGCCACCCCACTGCCCCAGGATTTCTCTCTCTGTGTTACCTGGCCCGACAGAAGCACTCGAATACTCCTCTCCCCTGGCCCTGGGAACACCATCTGTTCTGCAAAGTAAACAAGCTCCAGACTGGGAAACCACAGGAAGCCCTTTATAAACTCTTAACAATTCCTACATGACCATTTAATTGTTTAGATAGGTAAACAAGAAATGATCTTGCTCTCAATATGACCAAACTGAAACCCTACATCCCTCAGTCAAGGATGTCCACTCTTCCATCCAATGCTGTCTAGTTTTTAACACTGCAAGGTGATACAATTAAATATCAATTTGTTTCGGGTAGTAACAGCTTGACCACAACAAAAGAGGTATTTCTGTTTGAGAACAGTTTCTAGCAACATCAAGCAGTTGCTGTCTGAATCAGAAGTTGTTCAGGAAAGCTGCACAGCTGCGCTGACATGATGCCATGTCAAAAGTAACATATATATGCTCGCATCTCAAGGGGGCTTCTTAACTCATGTGCTTGTCACCAGACTGGCCACCCAATTTTCAGGCTAGCACTAGCAAGTGAGGGTGACACAGCATCTGTCTGCCTCAACTGTAGACACAAGACCTGTGTGCCCAAAATTTGTTAAGAAAGCAATTTATTCACTGAAGAAACAAGAGATTGACTGAAATTACTTGTATTTATCTGATAAAGCATCTTGCCAAAGAAGAATGAGGAAAAAATATCAAACCGCAGTATTTCCAACTTTTAGTTTGAACTCTGATTTCATTTTGAGATGTAGCTTCAATGTGATATGAAAAGGGAGAAAGAAACATTCCAAAATGACACGAAGCCTTTTTGTAAGTCAAAGAATGAAATGGATGTTTTCTGTTTTGATTTGACCCACAACAATTGCTTTTCCAACTTTAAAACTGGGACAACAACTTAGAAAATCAATTTGTTCATCTCTAGTCATTAAGTGGGTAATGAGGCATTCAGTGTGGTTCATGGTCACATTGAATAAGCAGCTTATTCAATGTCATTAACATTTTCAGCCTATGAACTCATGAATACTCAATAACCCTCCTCACCGTGCAGCTCAGGTGAGACGTCTTCAGTGTTTCACAAATCAGTGTCAGAATTCAACATAATCTTTTATTTTTATTGAGCATTTTAAATATTTCTTTACGGCAAAATCTTATCAAAATAGTCTGAACAAAGTGGTCTGATGATCTACATGTCTTTTTGGCCAGTGGAGCACTTGGTGAATTGTATGGGAATTTTTGCCATTAAAGTAATAGGGAAAAAGTGTGTATACCAGTAGGGTGTGTGCATCACCCTGTCACTTGTGTGATTTTGCTACATTATGTAGGTGTCCCCCGTATTAAAATGTTGCAGGTATTTTATTGTCACCTTAAGTATGAATTTTAATTAGACACAGTATAGAAGAATATGTGAATAATTAAACTTGTGAGCATATATTTTACATGAAAAAGGTGCTATGTACTGCATAAAATTTTCATTCAATTTCCAGATCACCTTCTCCACAATAGGACAGAGGGACTTAGATTAGGACCCGCGATCCGTCTAGTCTGGTATTCTGTGATAAGCTCTCTCAACTACTGATTTTAGTAGTGATATCAAAAATACGGCTATTATTCACACCTGCGTAGCACATATATATTCACAGTCTGGCCAGAAACCAGAAACCCTTAGCACAGTTCAGGCACATGACTTGAACGCATGTCAAAGCATAAGTGCTGTTCCTGCCCTTTAACACGGAGGAGCTGTGGGCTGTGAATTCCGGGTGCTAAGCAGACATGCCTACCCGAACACCTCCGAAATTGAAAAGAAATCCTATTCCTCCTTTTGTTTTCAGTGTTGTAAAATAAAGCATTAAAGAAGAGCTGCCCCATGGAAAGTGAGCGTGAATAGAAATTGAATAGAAAACGTTTTTCTCATTTGAAAACCATTCTGGAAACAGGTGAAAATGCAGCCTGGGTGTGACTGAGAGGGCAGAGCTATGGTCAGATGTCAGTGGCTGACCCAAATTTTTTGGCTGAGGGTTGAAATAAACAATCTTTTCAAATTATTTCCCACCCCCTTACATGACAAGGCTGAGGTCCTTCAGGCCCATTTGTAAATCACTACTGGAAACTCGTTTAATGTGCAGTAGTCCTGTGAGTAGAAGCAGCAAAGCTTTGTTGTCTTACCTGGATAAACTAACTGTGAAATGAACTGACGTTCTTAAATTGGTCTACATTTCTAAAATGTTATTTTAGAGTTGCTCGGTTGAATTCATTTGAACAATCTCATAATCCCATTGGCAAATAACATTGATTGGACATAAATGCAAACCTTCTTTTAAGAATCCATCATTCTCTGTTGATACCAGAATCACCTGCCCAGACATGTGCAGACATGTGCAGGGATAAATTTTGCTTTTGTAACAAGATTATCATAAGACTTTGAATTAATTGAGCTGGTTATTATCACTTGAATATTGTACCATCCCCTGTTGAGTTCAATTTCTTGTATAATGAACACATATCTAAACATCTTCCTTTTCCTTCTTGTCATGGCAGTTTTGCTTTAAAAACTCTCTTGCCTTGCAGAATTAATACATTCATAATAATTTTTCAGTCTGTATTTTACTTAAGACATAAAAATCTAAAAACCCTGAGAAAAATCTAACAGAGGTACTGGTTAAATGAATTATTTGAGCATGCATATTTTATAAAACTCAGCAGTTCAACGAGGAAGTTTTTCCTCAAACCTCACTAGGAAAGGATGACACATGTCCCAGGACAGTACCATATACCTGATATTTAGAAGAATAATCTGACTTGTAAAAGGGAAAGAAATGAGTCAACAAGACAAGTCTGGGGGTACCAAGGTCATGCCTATACCTCGCCACAGAGGTATACTTAACTATGCATGACCTAAATTAGCAAAGCCACTTGATGCAGTATGGATGTGCCACATCACATCTGAAGCAGTATTACTTCCTTCACATTTCTCTCATTTAGCTCCTTTCTAGTTCCTAAGTTGATTATCTTAGACATCTTCTTCCCCTTCTCTTGCAGTATAGATAAGCTATACTGTGCATCTCCTCTGACTCCCTCTCTGATTTTAAATTACTTGTTTGTCCCTCCCAGCATCCAAGTTCCTTTAGCTGTGTCCTGCACAGGCATGGGAAGATCTCTGGATGAGAGAAGTGCTGAGCACTTTCAGGCTGCATCATTATTTTCTGAATTAGTAGGCATAGTTTGGTTTGTGTCAGTTCAGTCACCTTCATGCTAGAATAATGGGGATTTTAATTACACAATGTTAAATCTCTCATTCTGATACAGCCATGTATTGGAAGGGTCATCATCAATTCAGCAGTCAATTGAGGAAACCTTGGATAACGAGAGTTTATTAACCCAGGTTAATGAGCCTCAGGCAAAAATGAGGGATTTTGTCCAACTGAAGAGGGGCACTGAACACAAACATGGCTACATGAGCAGAACTCAGCCCTCTTGAGATATGCCCGGAAAATGACAGAGCATTTGGTAGAAATATCAGTGACTGGATGCTCAAAGCAGAACATCTGTGTTCTCAGGAGTTACATTTTTTAATCATGTCCTCCAGATCTCTGAGGAGAGGTAGATATTCCAACAAGTGCACTGGCGAAGGGGAAAATGGCTCAGTGAGTCAGTGAGCATGACAGGTGTCTCTCAAGAAGGCCCCTAGACCTTTCGCTGAGGGTGTCCTTGAGGGGGTTCTTCTGTTGCCCACCCCAGCACCGATGGCACCTCTGCTCCCAGCAATGTGCTGTCAGTCTTCCCTGGACTCCATACCCTGTCCTAGGTGCAGAGAGCTGCCAAAAATTTGTGGTGCTGAACGTAAGCAACACACTGTCTGCGTCCCCTGGAAGACAGCTCTCCAATAAGACACTGGCCCCGTCACATAAATTCACACAGGTACATGTTCCCATGGGATGACTCAACAGGATAGGGAAAAGGGAAAAATCCTATGACATCTGAAACAATTATATACAGTGGTACTTTAGTCATTTTGGTTTCTCATGCACGTCTCCACACTTGCTGTTCTACCTTGCCCTGGTCAAAAAATCAACAGATAAAAAGATGAGAAGCAACACATCATTGCAGCAAAAAGGGCATTTATTTAGTTAGAGCTACACATTTCTAGTTCATTAAAAAGTTTGAGTATGGCATTACTTAGGTTTGGGAAGATTTTCTGCACCTTTCTGAATAGCTGTAAATGCAGCTAAAATAGTGATAATATTGTTTCAGAAGTATTTGGTCATTTGCAAGTACCTGTCATTCACAGCCAGAAAGACAGATATTAGCCAACAAAGGAAAAATGTGTGAATTTCAGTGATGCGAAATACTCTTCTTTCCTTTACTACATGCTTTACCCAATGGAATTTTAAATGAGTAGCTGCAGTTCAAAAACACCGTAGCAGAAGTATTCTGGATTCCCACTTTTGTAACCAGTTCCCTGTGATTACAAACTCTAAGAAGAGCAAATAGTTTAAAATTACTCAGTAGGCTGAAATTCTTGTTTCTGAAGTCAGCAAAAGATTTGAGCTTGTTGTCAGTTCTGGGAATTCGTTTAAGCGGTACATTTACTTGTCAGATCTTGCTGTTGGCAAAATTCAAATGGATACAAAATCTTTAAGCTAGTGGATGGAAGATAAAATGGCACAGGAGAAAATGACCCTTAATATTCTGAACTAAAAAATAGGAAGTTTCTACTTCATATTTCTGCATCTATTGCAAAATATAGCTCATGAATTAAAGTACCTTACCTCCTTCCCTATAGGGCATCTTATCTATATTCAAAGAAGGAAAAAAGGGCTGCTTAAAATATCAAGTGTTATGAAGTATATCTAACTTTTGAAATGAAAACAGGTAGGAAATGGCCTGAAGAAAGTTGGGTGCATATTATTCATAGTTTCAATATATGTAAAATTGTAAAGCTGTGATCCAATGAAAATAATGGTAGCTATGCCAAAAATATGAGACAGATATGAGTAAGTTTAATGTAAAGTCTATTGTAAAATTTCCACTGTGCTTCTGCTTCAGAAGGTAAAATCTTGCAGTTTTTATTAAAGTAAAATAAACAAAACATACATACATACATAGAAACGGTCCACAGGTTTTGACCCAAAATTAGAACCTTATTCAGCTGGGGAAAAAAACCCCACCTTATACGGCTGATGGCAAACAAAAGCTCCACAGGGCCATGGGTAAAACCTTGCCTGCACGGGAAAGATCTCATTGCATAATTTTTCCCGTAACATCTATACAAATATCACTATGACAAAAATGCATCAGCGTATTTGTGAGGATGTGCCACTGTCAAACTATAGCAGGCCCCCCGGGGCCTTGGGGTCCCAGTGAGCATGAACTGAGGGGGCTGATCCACACCTCCTGGCAGTCACGCAGCAATGCCGGTAACACAGAGGTCTGTGAAGAGCTCACTGGAGCTGCAGCAGGACTTCAGTGGTGGAGGAGACCTCCATCGAGCCAGCACCACCTTATGTATATGCATACATATGTATACATGCCTATATTTATAAAAAATCTAAACAGACTGGTGTTTGTAGCTCAATGACTGCTATCAGGAAGGTGGCTACTGCTATAGTGTCATTTCATAAGTCATGTGGGAAGGTTTAGAAATGCACAGGAGATTAATAGTAGATTTGCAGTGTAGGGCTCCTACAGCAGGACCATGACCGCAAAAGGGGTCTTGCTTTTTACCCCTCGCACTATTAATCCACAAGGTGGAAAATGTGATTGCTCTCCAGTGTTGTAAAGCATGTCAAAAGCTTCACAAGCCTATGTGGTGACCATCTTTTCTGCGGTCTGGGGTATGTGTGTGGGTTGTAAAGTAATTTTTTAGCTCCCTGTGCAAGACCCCTGCAGTGAGCACTGCTGAGAGGGAGGGGGAGTTTAGAGGTTTGAGTTGGAGGATATGAGGAGCAAAACAAATACAGTACTTGTTGGTAACATTATGAGTATTATATAGGTCTAGATTAAAATAGCCACTCATGGCTTCTAATCTTCTGATGAACTTTAAGAAATGTACCTGCACCAGAGTATTGACAATTCAATTTATAAAATCTGAAGGTAGATAAAGAGCTAAAGTTATTGATTAAACTATGAACCAGTATACTATTCCTATTTTTTATAGCTGCAGTTACAATAAACATACGTCAGATTCAAGTTTTAACCTGTTTGTTACCACCACCTGGAGAAGGCTCCAGACCAGGAGGTGAGGAAAACTAATAATATAGGAACAGAGAAGCATATATGACCAATTATTGTGGGGTCTGAGATTTCAAAGGGGGAATCCTTTCAGTGTCAGTAAGCAAAAGAGAAAATATAAAGAAGTACCAGTTCCTTGGTGTCTACATTATGTTAAAAGTGGCTTACGAAGTTATAGGCTTTTTAACTGTAAGAGGCTGACTGCCGGAGAGCAGGGTACTGCAGTGGAGAGACACGCACACAGTTATCCTCAGAAATTGCTCTGGAGCTGACACTGCTTTCAACTCCAATTAGCTGACTCAAAATCATAGCCCGGACTTTTTTTTTAAAAAGAACTGTCATGTATGAATACACACAAACTGTGCTAAAAAAAAAAAAAAAAAAAAAAAAAAAGATGATTCAGTAAAATAAAGTCCTGCAAGCTTTTGGTACTAGAAAGACACTCCCAGGAGTGACCGAGGCCAGCCGGTGCTAAGCACTCTTGCCAGAACAAGCTCTGGGGAGTGAGAAGAAAAGACCTGGCTTTTCATATGGATGCTACCTGTTTAAAATACTGCCGATGTTTTCCTTTGGATGTAGTGATAAGATCCTTTTGGCTTCACATGCTAATTGAGATAAAGGGAGGATAACTCCCCCCTGTTTTAAAAAATGCTATTTTCCATATTTAGGTGTAGATATAGGCCTTGAGCAGTATTAGGAATTACTAAAGCTGACTACATGCTAATTGCACTTGCTGGCTTCTTGCAGGCCACCTGACAGGATCTGGTGGCCCTGGTGGTATGGAAAAAGGCAGGTTTCTTTGCTGAAAGGTATAGGGTGGTATAGTAGACCTTTGTGTGTGCTCCCCATCCAGGATCATCGCAAGAATGCCCAAGTGCCCCATAGCTATCCCCACAAACCCTCTTAAGCTTTCTCTGTCCTTTTTGGTCTAAGAACCTTGGAGATCTTCTGTCCTTTCTCCAACTGCACCACAGCCCACCCCTTTTATCACTCCAAAAATCCCATTCATGGTTATTTCTAATTCTACATATCTGTCTCAGATCAGAGCTTCCCAAAACTTCACAGTGCATAGCAGACCACCCACCCTCTTTGCCCCAAAAAGCCATCCAGAGCACCACCCAACTCCGAATGTCCTCAGTCCTTCCAACCTCCTGCCCCAAACCTCTTTCTTCTCAAACTCTCCAACTTCCTTGCTCTTCTGTCTGAGGCTCTCCTCTGCCACCCCTGTTCCATGGTCAGCACTCACAAACTTGGATCTCCCAGCAGTGATGACTGTTCAGCTCCACATCTCTAGACCCATCACCTTTGCTTGAACCATCTGCCAACATCTGCACCCACTGCAATGAGCTGCCATGGCTGTCTGAGCCCTTCTTCCTCCACCACAGCATCTCCTCCCTCACTGCCCAGCCTCAGAGGGAAAGACCCAGCTCCTGCATCTCACAGGGGTTTCTAAAACCTAGATATAGCTGTGGTTCCAGAAATGTACTTTAAAAGGATGCAAAGAACAACAACAACAAAATATATATTTCAGGAAAAGCAGATGTATTTAGACCCTTTATTTCCTTACTTTACTCTGCAATTAGATCTGGAACTTTCCTTTTTATAGGATTTGAAAAATAAAACTGGAGAAAATGCACATGTAAATTTTTTTGTCTCTTTTTTGTTTTCACTTACCTCTGTTTGGCAAAGGGATTAACCCCCAAAAGAGCATTTTTACCTTTATCTCGCTCTTCTTTTTAGCTCTGTATTTGAAAGGAAGGTGGGGGAGGTGAAAGGGGACTAAGATCCAAAGAATTAGAGGTTACTTGATCTTCTTTGTAAATAATTGCAGTACCATTGACTGAGTGCCCTGAAGCCCAGCTGCCTGCTGACAGACTGCTGCATCAGCAAAAATTTATCTTGTTTTGCAGATGTCTTTAAAATCATCATGGGTTGAATACAAGGCAGAGTACAAAACAAACTCACTTACCAGTCCTTGACAACACATAGTTGCTTTCCACCAAATTTGAACAATTTTTTTTTCCTTTCCACTTGCACCAGGGGTGTTACCCCTATGGTGCTTCTCAGTTCTTCCTTTCTCAGGGAGGCTTGAGTGTTATTTGATTCATTCTCACTGAACCATTTTTTTTCCCACTGAGATTTCTCATTGCAATCAAAATGCAGGAGGTTATTTCATTAATCACTTTATTAGCCCTGTTTTCACCTTCGAAAAAAACCACTTCATCCTACCCTAGTTCCTACAAGGCACTGTGAAGATACAGCTATGGATCAATACTCTTTATTAATCCATTTTTTGTGATAAAATAGCTGGGTGAGGAGGCACAAGGACAACCTGAATAGCAAACCCCTGTTAGGTGCCTCATTTGGACCTTTACATATTCAAAAACTCATTTTTCCAGTACAGGAACACCTGTGTTTCCTTGTAAGTTGTACTTGTTAATTTGCCTCCCAGCTTCAGACTGCTGCCAGTGTTAAAAAATAGGGTACAAGGGAACTTATAGCAGTAAAGGTACATTGTGAGTTTGAAGAACTACTGAACAGAACTGGTGAAGCAGAAGTCCTTGTTTTTCAGCCATGTGGAGCTTTAAAGGACCGAAGGAAGCAAGGTGGAAATCTGATCTAGGCTATTGCTTTGCAAAAGCCACTAAATTTTCCCCAAGTGTTTGTTGCAAACTGCCCAGTAAATGCAGCTAGGGATAGCACACATCTTCCAGAAAGCCTTCAAGCATTCACTAGCATAGCTCAGATGGTGGAGGATCTACTGAACTTCTAGATAAGATGCTGTAGTGGTTGATAGCACACATGATTAAGTAGACATCTGTTTTCTAGTCTGAACAGGTCTTTCAACAGCTAGATTTAGGTGTCTCTAATATCACTGGAACAATCTTCTGAATTTAAGGCCTCCAAATCAAACTGTTCCCATTTGCAAGGGACAAGATGGGGGCGGGGGGCCTGTCCAACCTGGATTCAGCAATAACAACAGGCTCTTCCCTTCTCACTCATCCCCACTTCATGGGAGTTCAGGGAGTGTGCAAGTGGCAGTAAAATCAAGCTTGCTGTGTCCTTTCTTGCTTGATTCTGCAGTGCTAGTGGGAACAGGTAGCAACACAGCACCTCATCCTCAAGATAAGCCTTGTTTCTCTGATTTGAAGAGGAAGAATATGATTTCTTAAATGTTAACCCTTCACCCAGCAAAAAAACACCCCACATTGTCCCTGTGCAAAAGTAAGCAATGAGGGTCTCTGTACAAAGAATTCTTTTGACTGCATCCAAAGAAGGAGGGAGGTTGGCTTTAGTAAATGAACCATTTTAGCTGAAAATAAACAACATTTCCATGGAAAACCTTTAGATGTGGACTTGGTGAGGAGGGAAGTGTTGGAGCTGCTCACAAAACCTTGCTTAGAGCAACAGATGCTATGTGTCATTTGGCTGAGGGTTGTTGAACCTCTCCATCCATCTCTCCTTCACCATCCAACCAAACCAACCCATTGCCATCACAACCGCATCCAATGCAGCTGTCTCTTCTGTAAGGCCAGCAGCAGCAGCCAGGTCACAAGTGAGTCTTGCAAGGGAGTGAGGGCATGTGTAAACCTCCTATTCTGTGGAGCTACAGAAGCAGCACTGGCAATCAATCTTGTGATTTTCAAAGATTTCCTTAAAGCCTCATCTGCTGTTCCTGTGATATTGCATTAAAGTTTGTATTTCATTAAAATGGGAAGACAACGGTTCCAGCCTTCATTGCAGCAGACAAAATCTTGAAGACATTAACTGAATCCACCTCAGACACTCAAAACCTAGACTGAAAATGCAGAGTCTTAAATTTTCTGTTTGTACTTATATCTCTATTTAAAAAAAAAACAAAACCAACCAAACATGACACTAAGGAGATAAAAGAGATGAGGAGTTTGGGTTTTTTCGATGATTTCAGAGGGAGATTGTAACAGTATTATGGAGCAGCTGCCCTGACTGATAGTCTCTTGCCCACTTGGAGGAGAGGACCTGCTGTGAGGTTTCCACAGCTCCTCAGAGGGAGCCAGGTGGAGTGCAGCAGCAGCAGCAGCAGCAGAGTTTTGGATGAAACTCTCTCCCTTTTGAGTCCTGTGGTTTGTACAGAACTCCTGCAAAGAAGCTGAAAAGCTCTGGGAATGACTGCGTGGTTTTCTGCCAAAGCACAGCTGGGGAATTCAGGGGTCTTTTGCTCTTCCTGTGCTTCAGGCGCTCCATGGGACACTGGAGTAATAGTGCCACAGTCCAGCTTTCATCTCGTGATCACAGTCACCGCTTCATTTGGCCCCAGGACAGGGTGTGTGGGGGTTTGCTGGAGAGGGTGGAGGAAAAGGCTCTGTGGTGTCTCCCTTTCTGTCGGTCCCATCGGTAGTGCTCACTCCAGCATTACAAGAGGAGAAATAGACCTTCAGCTCAGCAGCTCCTGCACCCGCCCACCTTGGTTGGACCAGCAACCCACCAGGCCTTCATGCTGTCCTCTTCAAGAGAGGCCACCAGGATGGCAACAGTGCCGTTTAGGAGCAGGTGATGCATCAGTGGGGATGACTGAACGCTCTGTGAATTTGATCCACCAAACTCTGCTGTTGTCATGCTTAGATAAGCACAGGGAGAAATACAATCATCTTCCACTAAATTTCAGAATTTACTACATTTAGTAGCATCTTGTTTGCTTGAATATGTTTATTTTTATCCTTCAGGCAAATATTTCTGCCTCCTGTGAACCTTTTATGTAAATCAACGGAGGCATTTGGCAAGCCATATCAAAACTGCAGCTTTACATATCACTGAAGCGGAAAATAAATGGAAATAATTACTGATGCCTTCAAGTACAGATTTGTTTCAAAATGAAACATGTAGCTTGGAGGGGGTGGGCAGTATATATCTAATGATTTCCTGTTAGCTTACACAGCGTTGGCTCAGACATTTTTATTTCATTCTGGGATGTGTTTTTTCCCTCTTTTGGGGGAGATCAGGGGGAGATGGTGGTTGGATGTTTGCTCATTTTAACCATATTGAACAGAATCAGATCTTTACTTTCTTAGTAAACCCAGAAGATTATACTTTTAAATACCACCCTCATGCTAGAAATTGGAAATAAACTGATGTTTGAAGGAAAAAGGTATACACTGCAGTGCCAGTAACATCACTAACAGGGTCACTGACTAAAATGTAATTTCTATATGATGGGCTTGATCAATATTCATAGGAGTCAATACTAATCTGTTTTCATGTATTTCAGTATAAACCAGAAAAGCACATCCTGATGCCACTGAGTTGCACTGACAAGAGGAGAAGTGAGTCCTGCAGTGCCAAGGGCGGCTCCTGACCCATCACCGCAGTCCATCGTCCTTTTAGGACCATTTCTGCTTAGTGTCTTTGGACTCTTGGAAACAAATGCTTTATAACCATTACCATGACTAGGCAGCACTTGAAGGAATCACTGAGGACTAATGCAAATTTTGCCGCTTCTGGAGCAGAAGGTGGCCGTGCAAGCCAGACCAAAGGCCCATCTGGCCCTGTATCCTCTCTCTAGACCAGCTGCCCTATTCAGCTGCCAAGGGAGGAGGAGGAACAGGTAAGCGTGTCTTCACCCAAGATGCTCTCAGCCTTCAGATATTCTCAGCTTTTAGAGTCAGATGTGATTCCTGTCTCCTTAGTCACTCAGTCACCCCCACTGGATTTCTTTCACATTAACCTGTCCAGTGTCTCTTGACATCGTGTGGCATCCACACGTCCTTTGAGACAAGGACTTTCAGGTCTACAGTGCACTGCAGGAAGAGCTGCCTCCTTTCGTTTGTTCCGAACCTGGTTCCTAGTAGCTTCATTTGCTACCCTTGTAGTAGTGAGTAGTAAGTAAGAGGTGCCACAAGTGACAGTGGCAAAGTATTATCAGCCCTGTGCTCCTTTAGTTTTTCAGAGCAACAGCTCCCAGACTTCAGCTATTACAGCCCCATCAAGCCCACGGGCGATGAGGGTTTTGCTGTGAATGCGAGTTCAAAGCTTTGCTTCTGCTGGATCTAAATTTTAAACACACCACCACCAACTGTACTTCTGTGCGGGTCACGCCCTACTCGGAGTTGCTATGGTTTCACAAGCCCAAATTTATTTATTGCTCCCCTGCCTGCAACCTCAGGATATAAAAATATACAGACAGTTGTATTTTAAAGGCTGACTCCAGTTTTATTTAATTTATCCCCATTTTTATTTTATATTTTGCTGCAGGGTGAAAATGAATGGGTTTTTTGGAACGCCACTTTTATTGCATTCCTATAGCATCTCAGCATGTGCTGATAGTACAGAAGTCCTGGAAAAGTGTATAGTATGAAAAAATGACCACTCATTCTACCCCTCCACATGTTACAACTCTTTTAAAGCTTTTAAAGATAGTAAAAGTATTAAGTGCCATCTGAGCTTTGCTTACTGTAGATAGAAAATCTCCGAAGAGACTATGCCTTAAGTTCAGGCAGAAATTATCTGAGAAAGGGCAAAACACCAAGAATGTGGGAGATGTGGCAACAAAAGAAAAAGTGAAACAGCATGTTTTCTGATGTATTTAGCAAAGCAAACTACTGCAAATATCCTTCCTGTACTACCTCCTGACAGGAAGCTTATCAATGTTTGATATGTTGCTGCTGAGCTCATTTACATAATTCTGATGCTAAACAAAAAAAACCAAACCAAAACAAAAAAGATATGGCACTAGCTGTTCTGCTTCATAAAAGCTCCCGTCATGGCACTGTAACAATACTTCAGCTTGTAAAGCTCTGCTGTGCATAAATGATTGGAGAAATGCAGGCGGAAAAGTGAGCTCATAACTGAAGAGGCAGAAAGGTAGAGAAAAAGAAAAATCATTTTACAGTTGGTGGTTTGCTGCAGTTAGCATGTATAACAGTATTTTGAAATGTTTAAAGGATGCAAGATCTGCTTCACACGTGACGACAGTTGAATGCCAAAGAAATAAGCAGGGTTCAAAGTCTTCACCTGTGTCACATCTTCTAAGGCTGTCCCTACTGGTGGCAGGTTTCTCAAAAGGATGCGGTGTACACGAAAATCAACAGATGTTTCATCTTTAGTGAAATGTTCCTGCCAAGAGTTATTCCACATCTTCTTTTAATGTGCCAACCAGCCCAGATTCAAAGAGGTCTGCCTTGAAAACAGAGCCTCTGGGGTCTGGGGAGAGGTGGCATGAAATTGCTCCCTGGGCTTGGACACAATCTCCCAAAAATACAAAATGAGGGAGACATTGATTTTTGCCTGTGGTTACCACAGTCATGTTAGTAGTGCTGGTGATATATTTGGGGATTCAGTGTGCTGAAATTCTTGATCACTTGCCTCTGTTCATGCCATGGGTACGTACTGACTGGTCCAGGGCAATTTGCAGAGAGGCAGTATCTGAGATACTGCTGCTGAGGGAACACTGCAGCCTGACAACTAACTGCATGGAAGTACATTTAAGTCGGGTATTTATTTTCAACAATGTGTATGCCCAACAAAGCAGTCTGCTGTTAAAAGCAAATTTCTGAGAATCATATTCTGATATTATTACAGAATTTGTACTATGTAAAATTTCTAATTTTAAAAAAATAATCATCAGAGAGGACTAATTTGCAAAATCTCCTACAAGCATGCAAGATTATGTCCTAATGTTTGGGTTTTTTTTTTTTCTTTTGGTCTAAACATGGAATCCTACAGATGTATTTTCTGCATTGGCTTCAAAGAAAAGGAATGCACCACTACAAAGGGTTTCCTTTTTTCTTTTTTTCCTATATACAAACAAAGCTGGGCAATCCTTAGAGTTAGATTACTCAAGCTAATAGCAACAATCACTTATTTTGTTAGTTTAACAAACATTCCTGAGTTAATTTGCCTAGAATATCTTTGCAAAACAAACAACCACAAAATGGTGTAAGGAGTCAAAGGAAAATGCTTCAAACATTTGAATGAATTTTATCACAGATGGCAGGAATTTGCTAGTATGGTTATTTATACATTCTCAGGCACTACTGTTCAGGCATAAGTTATCTCTGGAACAGAGACAAATCTAATTTATTTTCATTGTCTTTTAAGATAGTTCAAATGGAATTTATTTGTGTTCCTTACCCAGCAAACTGGATAAGAGGTCTAGCCCTTTAAATGCTGTTGTTCCAGTTTTAGAGGAGGGAGGCTATAAAACGGGGGTGCTTCATTAAAATACCATAGCTGGCACCTCTCAGAGGCACAGGAAAAGAATATTCACTGAGTAAGTAACACATTATAAATTATAATTGAGATTCAATTCTCCCAGGGAGAAGAGAAGGTAACTTGTCATTTGAAGTGTTGTGAGTTTCTGAGAGTGGACTAGGAGTTTAGAGGGTATAATGATATCATTAAGAAATGCCCTTGCAAAGCAAGCAAAATTATACTGTGCTGTTTCTTGAAAACCACAGGAACTCTTTATTGTTCTGTCAGCAGCAGTTCAAAGAGCTATGTGACCCCATTAACATTCACTCAGGCATGTATAACAGATTGGAGGGGGGAAATTTCTTGAATAGTTAATTATATTTGGTGTGTTTGAATACCTAATGCCGCTAACCATGTGGGCTCAGCACCACAAAATGCACACCTTGCACACCTGGTTTGCCTCACAGCTTTATTTATCTTGTAGTATTTAGAGGAGAAAGCAATATCAAAGCTAGAGAAAGAGCAGGAAGTGGAAAAAGCCAGATAATGGCTAGCTGATTTGATGGCCGTGGCTGAACTGATCTAGTATTTGCAGTAGCTCTGCTTTGCACAGAAATTGTTATTAGACAGCCAGAAGACCCTTTGAACCCACATATCACCACCCAGCGACTGGGTAGCAATGTGTGGGCTGATACACTTTAAGCTTAAGCTAGAATCTTGCAGAGAGACCGAGTTTCTCTCAGTTTCGAAAAGAGGTAGCTCTTCTGACCAAATTATTTATTTATTTCATGTGAAAAATTGTGGGTTTCTTTTAGAAGATGTTGACTTTTGTAGAAAAGTTTCATTGCAGAAATTCTGATGCGGTATCTGACCAGGACAGCAGCTTGGCTGTTTTCTGCTTCCTTAGTCCTTCGTCAGTCCGATTGTCCAAGTGGCTCTTCTACACATGATGCCAAATGACTACAGACAGTCTCCATGCTGCAGTGATCGTTGACTCAGCTTGAGCAAAGGCAGTGGCCAGCAACAGAAACTGAGGTTTGCCTGGTTGGTTCCGAGTGCACGTGTTCTCTTTTTGATTAAAAAATGTTTGTGGTTTGTCTCAAAATACAGAGGGTTAATTTTTTTTTGCATAGGAAAATGACTAATTTTATTTCAGAGAGAGACAGTAGAAGATATTGTCTCCAATGTTAGCAGAAAGCCCACTCACATTGATTAATTAAATCCAAAGCTTTATCTGTAGCAATTCATTAATTTCAGTTAGAGTACAGATTCAAGAATCCTTATCTCTTTAGGACTGTCCCCTCGCAGCTTTCCTCACGCTTAGCAATAAGTTTGATAAATAATATCAAATGATATGATAAAGGAAAGGACCATCACAAGGAGGTAAATGCTGCCTCTGTTATACTGAGAGGATGTTATTTCCTGAGAAACTTTTAAATTCAGGTCCTCTGTATTTGTTAATGAAGCCTAATAAAGTTAGGATTGCCAGTGGCAATCCTTCATGAAACTTCACACAGAAGTTAGAGTAGGACACTTTGTAAGTACTGCAGATTTCCATTTACATGGGCTTTCCCACCAACCCACCAGAAACTATCTCTTCCAGATATTGAACACACGTGTGACTGAGCACACTTTTAATTCAAAGCTGCTTCTAAATTCTCTTGGAAAATAGAAGAATAAGATTTATATTACACTATAAGCCTAGGCAAGCTTCAATCCTGTTTTCAGTTTATTGAAAGTTCCACTGTTACCATACATAATTCTTAAAGGACCTAAAGAGAGCCTACAGGAAAGCTGGAGAGGGACTGTTTACAAGGGAAAGTAGTGATAGGACAAGGGGTAATGGCCTTAAACTGAAGGAAGGTAGATTTAGTTTAGATATAAGAAAGAAATTCTTCACTATGAAGATGGTGAGGCACTGGAACAGGTTGCCCAGAGAGGTTGTGGATGCCCCCTCCCTGGAAGTGTTGAAGGCCAGGTTGGATGGGGCTTTGGGCAACCTGGTCTAGTGGAGGGTGTCCCTGCCCATGGCAGGGGGGTTGGAACTAGATGGTCTTTGAGGTCCCTTCCAACCCAAACCATTCTATGGTTTGGTTCTATGGGTCTGTGAAATGTACGTGCTATTTGAAGAATTTTTGCATTGTAATTGTATTTGTATTAGCTCTGCTTTTTCTTAGCTGCATTTTCATTGCACGTAGATTAGAGTTGATCAGAAAGCCTACTCTGAAATGGAAATTACTTTTATTACACTCCAGCCATGCTTTAAACTGGTTCTACTGCAAACAATTTGAAACAGTGGGAGTGCACTTAGAGTGAAAAGCAGAATACACATTCAAATGGTCTCATATGTGACTACCAGAAAGGGATGCAAAACACATCCTGTAAGAATCATAGGGAGGTTTGAATTACAGGGCAGTAGAGCTACTGGAGGAATTTCCACTGAAATGCTTTTTTCCTCAGAAAACGCTCATTTGTTGAATTCAAAGCTTAGCGGGGATCAAGGGGTAGAGAACAGGGGAGAAGGAAGTAGGATGAATTTTCCACTTGATGTTTTCATCTTTCCTTGGAAGATTGTGATGTTTGAGATGTTTCAGGTTGACAATTTTGCATCAAGGAACCCCTGCTATTCAGGAATGCTTGTTTCAAGTGTTAAGCTCTATACAGTTAAGAGGAGACATAAAAATGTTTGAGAACAAACCAGAGTGCTTCAAGATCACTAAACAAAAGGTTCTAACTGATGTGTAAAATTTCCAAAAAGTGCTCAGATGTTGAAGGACATTTTCCACAAGCCTGGAAAACTCTTATGAAGTGGAAAATCACTTCCTGCCACAGTGTAACAGGGATGGAATTACTGTTGCCATCAAGGCAATAGCAAAAGTCTTTCACATCAGTTGGGAATTTACCTAAAACTTACTAAAAACATTGTAGTCTCTTTTGACCATATTGACTATATGCATATTGACCATACAAATATGTATGACCATACAAAGTATTGATGAATTTATAAGTTGCTTTATTTAGGAGGAGATAATAATAATAGATGAGGCTTTAAAGAGAATTGTTATGTGTGGTAGAAAAATCCTATTTGTCTGCACATAATAGGAGTCAAACAACAAGCAGGCAAACATTTCTCAAAATCACTGCCCTTCTGCAGAATTTTAAAATGTCTGCAGCTCTTTATTAAAAACTTGCACCAGAAATTATTACCTTGCCTAGAGCAGCAGAGAGGACAATGTCAACACAGAGTCCTGACGCGGTCCCTCCCTGCAGCCGCGTGAGCTGAGCTGCTGGCTCTTGCACGGCAGCGGTCAGGGACCCACGGCCAGTTTCACTGATGCAGCACATCCTTGGAGGCATGTGCTGGAAAGGGGACTGTGAGCCAGAGATGTAAGGGGACAACTGATCTTACACTGCCACAGCTGTTTTCCCAGGAGCCGTGGATCTCAGTCCTGCAGTTGTTAGTCAGACTCCAGCATGAGCCCTCTCCTAGAGAGATCCAAGTCCTTATCTACCTGTGCTTGGGGGATAATCCTTGCCACATATCACAACGTACAGTCATATTGTCACTCCTCTTCTTGCTCTGACTTCCTCCATCTCCCTACCCACATGTACCTCCATCATCACCCCACATCTCAAACAAAAAAGAACCCATTACACCTCTGTTGGCATGTAGCTCTCACTGAAATGTCATGACTCTTGTATCTTTCTGGTCTAATCTTGTACATGCAATCCCTTTTATATTTTTGCATAATTGCTTTATATATTTCTCATAACAAGAAGGTATCTGTAGTAAATGCTCTCTTCAGGAAGCTTTCACTCAGTTTCCATGCTATAAAGGAAAAGGCTTCTGGGGTCGTAAAAGAGTTAAACAGTTATTGCAGACACATCACTCCTGAAGTTCTATGAAATTAATGAGGACAGGGATAATGTAAATTAATGCAAGTACATTTGACCATGTCCACATTTTATGAAAGGAAGAAAGGTTCAACATACAACATGAGCTACTTCTACATATGTTGGTGGGAAGGTTTGAGCATGACTGGTGTTAGCTCTAGCTGCCTTTTACTGGCTACCTGTAAGAAATAGCTGCTTTCTGTTCTAAGCAGATTTACTGTAATAAACTTTCTCATTTCCTTGCTGGGCCTCAAAGAGTATTTGCTTCCTGTCTGACTCTTATCAGCAACTGGATGAGATGTTTCCTAAAATGTAATAACTGGCATGAAAAAAAGACTTTCCACTTAACATATCCAGCCTTGCTGGCTGTCCACACTGCAGCTTATCCTCTACTCGCAGCCAAAAGCCCCAAAGCCTCCAACTGGCAAATATGGCTGGACTGATCAATTCTACTAAGCAGTTAATTCCAATTTTCAAGTGACAAATGTGAGTCTACAGCCTACTATGCTTTTCTTTTTCCTTGTTCCATTCAACTCCCTAGAGATGATAGGCACACAATGAGCACAGGCCTTCTCTTGCAGAGAGCAAAGTCTGTTTATCTACCTTTATTTTATATATAATGAGTCAATCCCTTTTCTCGTCTCCTATAATTTCAAAGGCACCCTCACTGACAGCTCAGAGAGTACTCACTCTACATATCACAACAGCTGTTGGAGACAGATAGCATGAGCATTTCTGGAATGATTCAAACTGACCTTCTTTCAATGGCCACTAAAAGCTCATCATTAGCTGTTACTTGTTCAGCAGTTCAACACAGGTCTCTAACATGAAGCACATTCTAATATTGAGGAAAAAAATAACTAGAGAACAGATTGGGGAACTTTTGAGACAGCCTTTCATGGAAAAAAATGGTATGTTTCTTATGTGTATATATTGCAAATGGTTTCATCCAAATATCTGTGTAAATATGCAGACTTACATCTCGTACAAGTGGTGGATTTGAAATCAAGAAAGTTTTTTTGCTACAGATGTTCAGGAATCAGAGTATCTCATTGCATCTTATAGCATCTGCTAAATTCTGATCTGTAGCCATTTTCCAGAATCTGAACATCATTAGATCTTGAAGCTGTCTCTTTTTAGAAACAATGAAATCATTCTAACTGGGAGGAGATCTCTATTTTCTTCACAGACCAGATTTGTCTCCCTCTGTAGGTAAACTCACGTTTCTATAGCTAATCTTGCCTCTGTGAACATAAGCTTCAATTATTAGCAGGTCTTCTAGAGTTATTAGCCAGGACTCTAGTTTGGGAAGCTACGACATGCCTTTTGGACATATCAACACACTATGATTATGACACAGGAACATCCTATTTTTATATTCTGAGGAAATTGCCTGTCCTCTGGTCAGCCACTACTAAAGAAATGGTTATTGACCCTCAAGGACCCAGCCTAGAATATCCTCTTTTCTTTGGTTTCTTTATCCTGGAAAAGATAATGACAAGGGTTTTGCACACAACCCAAAATCTAAATATTTCCATAATTTTTTACAAGTCTTTAAATTCTGGACATTAAAAAAAAGAGAAAACAGTCTGCCTTCAAGTGGATTTGTTTCTAACAGGGGAAGGGAAAGAGGGACTGATTCTTAGCTGCCATAAATCAGCATTACCCTGCAGATGTGCACAGAGCCCCAGCCAGTTATACCACCCCAGCAACTGGCCTCAGCTGTCTGCTGAGTTTTGTCTTTCAGATTTTCAACCTGAAAGACTGAGGAGCAGCCAAATAAATGAATGAGTGACCTTTGAATCTGCATGTAGTCTCCCAGAGATAAACGGCTTTAGAGTCTACACTGAGGGGCTTTTTACATTAGGTGCTAAGGTCTTTTTACTTGTCCTTGTCCAAGCCAGTGTATATGTGTGCCTATATATGGTTTTACTTGCCTAGCTTCTATTACTTTCGATTTGATCTGTTTTGCCTTCAGTAGGCAGTGACAGAGAGCTCTCTGGTTTTTTGTTAATAAGACCTGTTATAAATACCTGATGAGACATAACAGCATCATAGAGTATTTATAGCATAGACAGACTTCTCCCTACACTACGGATTTGTACAGAAAGGCTGCGATAGAATAAGTCTTTTTAGAGTGTTCTTCACTTTGTTATTATGTGGATTATCACTCACTTTAAATTTTCAAGTAACAGAAACTCTATGGAAAGACTAGTTGTATCTTATACTTACTATGTAAGGCATCTTATAGCCTGCATCCTTCACATGAATCATAATGAGTTCAACTGGAAGTACTAAGTCAAAGAGATCACATCTACCTCAGGTATCAGAGTATAAATGTGTTAAAGCAAGGAGAAAAGAGTCAGCTCCTGGCTCCAGGGTCCAGGCTGGTGAAGGAAAGACCAAGTTTGCAGGGCAGAGGTTTTGGCAAAATCTCCAGATGGATGAGGACTCTCTGGGCTCTGTTAAGATCCCAGGTTTGACCATAACAAAGATTCAAACTTACCCATTGACCCAGGTCATGCTGATCTGAAATACTGCTCCATTATCTCAGCTTGATTTTAACTTTGAAAAAGCAAGAAATTCTAACAATTAAGACAGAAATCAAGTGCTTCTTATCATGCATAATGAAATGGAATATTAAGTATTTTGATTTCCAGATGAAAAATTTTGAAACAAACATATTTCCAGATGTTTTCCAGATAATTTTGGAAACATATTTCACCATAATGCTTCTATTCTGAAAACACGGCATTGTTCCAGAAAAAATATTTCTCACTGGAAAACTTTTATCAGTTCAAAAAGCTCATATTTTTCACTAAGATTTGGAAAAACAAACAAACAAAAAATTACATCTTTTCCATAGTATTGAACTAGACTTTTTTCCTTCAAGCTCTATTTTTTAGTCTGTATTTTGAACATATTTTATATTTAGCTCTTCTTCAGAAGCACAACATGAAAAATATTTGATTGTATAAGATAGCGTCAAGAGACAAGTAATCTACTGCTATAATTTAACTGACATTAAGTTTCTCAGTCCCACATAATTACAGTAGGAGGAAATTTAAAAAAAAAAAAAAAAACAACACAAAAACCTTTTTAAATCTATTGCTCATCTTAAAGATCAAAAAGCTTCATATAATTCTAAGCAGGATGAGTTTTCCCTAATCTGGTATATCGTTCCAGATTTTGAAGTGGTATAACATCCAATAATGTCCAAACAAACCTGTTAGCTTGATTATCTGACTTGATCTCAGAATTGGAGCTATTCTGGACAATTGTACCTTGAACAGTTTTCTAAGAGAACCTTATACAAGTTTCTCTTATTTGAAGATTTTTTTACAGAAAAATGTTATCAGTACCACTATCTGATTAAGGTGTTCTTATGTGAAGCATCATTGATTTCCTTTCATTTCCCTCTCCTCCCAGAAATACCAGTTTCAAATGTTCACTGGATGATGATAAACTGCAGATAATTTAAAAAACAAAAACAAAAACTAAACAAAACAAAACAAAAAACCAAACAAGAAAGAACTTTAATGAATCTCCTAATGGACATTGTTGATCATAACTTCTGTCAGGTTATTACCAATGAAAATCTGGGGACAAAGTCCTCTTTGGTGATCTCAGTTGTTCCCTGTTACTGCTGTTTGCTGCAATGATTGTGAAATTTGTATCAAAGCCCTACTGAACCCTATAGATCACTCCTGCAGTGATTCATCATTGTCACAAAGTAGGCATAGGGCTTTTTTTTAAGAGTCACTGCCCTCACATGTGTGAATATAATTGCATGTTACAGAATTATCAGAGAAAAAAGGAGTATGGCCAGGATATAACCATTCACCCTACTTGTTTCAGTACCTTGAGGCAGCCTTGGGGCAAGTTACCTTTTAGGTAAGGCAGAACTAGGTACACTGGCGTGCAAACCTGATCTTCAGGTCATTTTGAATCCAGCTTGCTGATTTGTGCCATAAGCCATTCAGCTGGGTCTTGGTGGCCTTCTGGCTTTGTTTTCACCAAAGCAATGGCATGAGATCAGACCTTGCGCTGCTCTGAAAGTTTTGGAATATTTCTGGATGGTGTTGGAGAAGTTCTGCATTTCAACTCAGAGGACTAGCTGGAGGGGAGTTCTATATGGATACATGCATACACGTACTACAAATTGTAGTACATAGCCCTGGTGTTGGATAAGGCAGAAGCATACAGTATTTCTCTATAATCATTGACAGAAGCGCCCTAAAATCAAAAGTCCTGTCTGGAGGCAAAGCAGCTATATTGTCTGAGCAAAACCCAACCAACATTAAAAAAAATAAGTCTGGGCTTCTTTGGACATCCAGGCTATGTTTACTGTAACACGTTACAGCCCCGATTCCCGTGTTTACTATAGGTCTTCAAACACAGCGGTCAGTAGCAAACATCCTGCATACTAAGGATTGTTGTGACCATGTTTTACATGCTTTACCTGCTTCATGATTGCAACATGGGTTTCTTGCCTTTGCCATTAGACTCTGATGCTTCTAAACTGTTATGCAAAATGCCAAAAGATCAGTCTCTGGTTAACTTAAACCACAAACACATTTTGTCTACCATCATAGGATAATTATAAGATCGGCATGACATACAGAGAAGTATAACTTCACAGATGAACAGAACAGAGGGGAGAAATATGATGTGAAAGGGAAAAGCTGTTCACATTAAAAGAATAAGGATCAGAAGTCAAAACTCATCAAGTTATTGGCAAAATAGATTGGTTTTATATACATCTCTTTCCCAACCTTTCCATCCACATGACAATCTTCTCTTTAATGTGTTAAAACTCAAAAAGATTGGTAAGGTCTAGGAAGGAGTACGGTATGAGCTCAAAACATACAGTAGCAATTGCCTTATGATAAAAGAGCAGAGCTCATTAATCAGAGATGGTTTAGGCACTAAGAACACATTTGTCCCTGCGCTGCTGTGGCATAACGAGAATTGCCATACTGTACAAATACTTGTTTAGTATCTGAACAACTGTTGTTTAGAGTGCAGGTATTAGGCTACCTTTAGGTCATTAACTAGCATAACTGAGAAACAGAGTAGCTGCCCTGTTGAGTCATAATGAACTATTTTGTAAGATGTAATATATACAGAAATGCAAAGAGAAAAAAGTAGTATTGAGCAAAATAAGCTTTCAGCCACATAGTGATGTAATTCATACTTCATCTCCCTGAGCATTTACACACATTACAGTATTTGGAACTGAGCATCCTATATAATAGCAACATATTAATCTCTGCAGCTAAGTCTATCAGATTTGACTAGTCTTGATCTTGCAACACAGGATGAATTAACATGTGCACTTCCGTAATGTTTGTTCTCTTCACTTAGTGGTAATGCACTGCAGCAGCTATTTGAGGGAAGAAGTAAACTGAATACAAATGCAAAAAAATGAACTGCCGATATATTAATTGGCTTAAAGCAATCTGGAAGTAAGGAAAAAAAAAACCAAACCAACCCAAATGCATAAATTTAAATTATTAAATACACTACTATTTAATTTGTAGAGCTCTATATTTCAGAAAGCAATGGTCTGAGATACTGAATCAAATGAGAATTTAACAAAGCTATGGGAAAATGGTTCAGCTATGGCATTAAAATTGTTATTACAAAGATGCTAGAAGTTTCTGGCTCAGATACCAACACACATATGGTTCAATCCCACCAGAAATTGTAAGAGAGAATTATTTTCCTTCCATCCACTTTACTAGATTTACACAGGACTTAATATGACCCAAAATCTCTTCTTAGAAAGGAGGACTGGGATAGCCATGTAATCTGCCTGTCTGAGGATCCGTACATGCACAGTGCCTTAGCTGTGAGAAATAACAAGGAACCAAAAGAATCTCATTTTTTTTCAGACATCATCATCTCATGAGAGTAGAACCTGACTTTTTCAATTTCAATGACCTCCCTGCACAATATGCAACTCATCTTGAGACTCTTTCTGCATGTAGGTATTGCCAGCATTTCAATTGCATTTTACAGAAATTTTACATTAGGATAGCAGTAGTTCTTTTAAAATAATAATAGAACAAAGTCTTAATGAAGGTACTTCAACAGCAATGATTAGAGCAAAAAACCCAAAACCACCTCCTAAAAAAACCCCACCAACATTGCTTGCTAAATATGTGCTTTATAAGCATGAATGACTTGCTTCTAAACCTGGTAAATCAGAGTGCAGCATTCACAACTCCTACAACTAAATGTCTAGGACACATTATCGCAATTTGTACTTTTTAGAGAGACAGTTATATTTCTACTTATCATGGAGAAGATGACAGTAATGTGACTTTAAATGAGAAATCAAATGCCCACCTATCAACAAGAAAGGCAGCCACCTTAAAATTGCCCAGCACAAGATGTCAGGCTAATGACACCATCATAAAACCAACTTAGGTACTTCCAGAAACTTATTGTTGCCAACAACTGCAAATAAACTACGGGCTCCCTCCAGGTAATGGGGATGTCAAAGAAGAGAAGTTGGAAGTGCAAAATTTGGAAGGCACAAGGATACCTTGCTGGAATTTCATTTCCTTACGAATGTCACTTAGCTTTCTCTTCCTTCTGACGGGAAGGTTTTTTTGAACTACAGAATGTTATGCTGTGAAGGAAGGCAGATGAAGTGATAGTAGCAGCAGGAGAAGGTATTGTCCTACGGACTAATTGCACAGCGTGACTTCCTAATTTGTTAGAATAGATGAAAATTCCCCAGAAAGGGGAACAGAGGCTTAAAACTGCTGGCAGATTTTTCTACCTCGTATTTGCATGATAACAAAAAGTAGACATAATCATGATCTAATTGTAGACAATTTGTTAGTCAAAAAATTAGTTGAACAAATTGTTCTTTCTAGTATAAAAGTTAAAATACACACACACACCAGGGAAGATTATTCCTGAGGTATTTATGGCTGCAGGATACCTGAAAAGTACTACAAATAAAATGGAAAAACAATGACTTATAAAACCTCTCCTTTTAAATATGTAGCTATGTGAAATGTGGTCCTTAAGCAACTTGGTCTAAGACTGAAGTCAGCCCTGCTTTGAGCAGGGGGTTGGACATGGTGATGTCCAGAGGTCCTTCCAACCTAAATACGCCTTGGATTCTATCAAATGCCCACAATCAATGAGGTTATAACAGACTACTTTAAGCCTAAAAATCTATCTCAAGTCTAACAGCAGAGATGGACTCAGACTCTAGTGGAAAGGGCTAAGTCCTCTCTGAGCACCACATCTTATCCTCATCTTCAGGTTGCCCCATCAGGCCCCAGCTGCCTTGTCCTCACTTTCCACCTAACCCTGTAACACGGTTTTAGCTTTTTCCTATTTATTTGCAAGCACCAAGTGGATGTGCAGCCCCTGAACAGTTTGAACCATAATGTAACAGGATCCTGTGTGACAAACGAAGGCAGTCAGAATGAGGACACAACAGGGAGCCTGTCCTCCCTCTTCCTCATTTCCCTCCGACTCAAATACATGTGCATGAACACGACAGCACACTTCCATCTGCTGAGGGAGCTGCTCTCTTCTCCTGCCACCCTCCCTCTGCGTACAGATGTTCTTGAATGTGGGCTGCACACTCCAGAAGGCAGATGCTGCTGGATTTTAATCCCTCTGAATTCTCGGATGGATTAAACCTCAAATCTCTAACTGTCCCTCTTAATGCTGCAGTAAGTAACACAGACATTGGTTACGCTGATTTACAGCTGAAATAAAAACGAAAGACAGTCAAAATGAAACGTCTGAAAATCAATCTATGCTGTGAGTGGATGGGACACTAAAGCATTCTGGATTATTTTCTCCCACCACCCTTCACACTGCCCAGTGCCTGATGAGGCAAAAATCACTGGCTGCAGCAATAAAAGTTGCAGGTACATGTATTACCCTCCACCTACCTGTAACCCTTCAATGGCCAGTTTGAGGATAGACGGTGTAAGCTTGGAGGCTTGCTTGAAGGAGAAGTTGCTCCAATCTATAATTAGAATGAAGCCATTTATCTGAAGCTCCTGATCTTCGATGAGCACTTCCAACGACAGTAGGATAGCTCGAAGGATATCTATGAAGGAGTTCCTAAAGCCAAAGCAGAAAAAAAATAAAAATCAATGTTTGCGGTTATCTTCAAACCTGAAGATGCTCAGCTTTGCTGTCGTTGGGGCATGAGCAAGGGACATGAATTTTTTCTGGTAGAATTCTTCTGAAAAGAGTTGTTTCAGAGGTGTCACTAAAGCACTTCTGCTCTGAAACTCACATTCCTCTGCTTGATGTGATAAGTCCTGCTCACTGGTGGATAAAATAAACCCTGAATTAAATCTTTTAGATTCTTCTGGCATTTCTTACAATAGATTTTAGCTAAGTTAGTTTGGGAAAATATTTCTCTGTGGTGAAATGAAACAGATGCAGGCTATCAGTTTAAATCCTGCTCCTCTGGATATACTTTACCAGGGTTTTTTGTTTGTTTGGGGTTTTTTTCCCCTTCTTTTCTTTTCTTTCTATTATAAAGAGGAAAATCAGAGAAGGAAATAAATCTGTATGGTATTAATATAAATGGTATGGTTACAACTAGGCTCCCTGTCTTCCTGCTTGAGCGGAGGGAATGATCCAAGGCTTTGCACAGTAAAGTTTGACTGTTGCCTTATTTCTGCAAACCAAACACAACATGGTAAATAGCTGTATGCACTCAAAATGGGAACTCTTTATTAATTAGCAGCTACCAATAGGCTGGCTGCAAGGTTTCCCTAGCTCTGGGAGAATAATTAGAAACCTTGGAGGCCCTGAAGGAGATAGCAAGTGACAGAGAAGAAAATGTTGAAATGTTTTCTTTAATGTGAAAATCTGTACTGAGAAGCCTGGGCCGCTCTCTACTTCCATTTCACAAAAGCTAGTTGGACACTTTGATGACTTATTCCATATTTACACCTGACTAAGTTGAATAAGGCCCTCTCATCATCTGTCCTTCCCGTTAAGATGATTTACAAACAACAGATACTTTTAGAGAGCAGCAAGCAAGGAAAGCTTCAGAAAGTACAGCTTAACCTTCTGTAAAATGAAATTGTAACATACTGCTATTGTGGTCTGCTTTACCTCTGCCTAAGTCTCAAATTTTGATGAGGCCTGAGGTGTATTATAGGGAAGGCTCCCACCATGTTCTCCCACGGAGATTTTAATTTAATCCTTTTCTGCTGTTTTCTTTAATTTAGAACAAGTTATCTAAGCCTACAAGAGTGTTGTTTCAAATTCTATCCTGAGAGAAAAAGACTATGTGCAGTCAAAACAAACTTCTCTGCCATCAAGACCTCTATCCCTGAATGGCAGCAACACATGAAAAATTTCTGTTAGAAGTAAATGGTGAAGTGTTTTCTTCTTCTTCTTTTCTCTCAGCATGTTTCAAGAGGAAATGCACATTCCTTCTCTAAAGACATGGTCCCTTGAAAAAGCTGTTTCTGAACTGTGCCTTTCTGCCTAAGTCAGAAGCTTCTCTGAAGTATAATTGCTGAGGCAACTTGAAATACATAAAGCTTAAAGATATTTAACTTTGTTGTTGCTGGGTACCAGACCACCCCTCCTTCATTTGCAGTAACAGGACAACCTTGACCTTTCCAAATCGTGTGGGGAAGCCGTGTTAGACAAATTGAAGGAGTACTTTCCTTAGCAACATAAGGTGAAGGTATACCAATTGGATTGGCAACTGACATTTATTTTTAGTCTAAATTTATTTCCAAAAACTGTGATATGTATATACTATCCACCGCCCAGCTGAAATGAGTGATGACTTTCAAACAGCAGCATCAAATTATTAGACTTTCAGTGATGAAAAAAGCAATCGCATCCCTAGACCACATCTACTTAATATATCCTACACTATTCTACCCCAGCATCCCTATTCAAGGGGGTCAGCCTTCCAGAAGAACTGCCCCTTGGAAACTCCCAGATGTGTGCAATAGCTCCAGAAGTGTCCTCACACACATGCCAGCCTTCGCCACTCTCTTGTTCGCATCAACACAGAATGATATCATCATTCATGGACAGGCTAAATCGAGGGAGATGGACTAATCCAGAGCTTGTTTTAACCCCACGGTTGCAAACCTTAAAATTAACTGAATACTTGTTATTACTGAAGGTGTGAAAACAGGGCCACACTGTGATAAGAAAAGGTTTCATCCTTCATTTGTGGGAATTTTTCTTAATAGAACATTCAAACTCATATTCATGATCCTGTTACCTCTGATGCTTTGAAAGGCTGGGTGATGATTTCAGTATGGCCGTATGGAAATGGTGCATACATGGCATCTTATGTAATCCGGTTAAACTCTAAATCACAATTAAATATTTCATTTGACTGAGCACAAAATCTTCCTCTAAGACTCTATGCTGAGGAATTCCAAACTTTCTTTGGGTGTCTACATAGACTACCAGGTTATCAAGCAATTACTCACCTGTACTTCCCTGTATTTTCAGTAGAAATTATTTGCCTGGGAGATATGGTTTTCTTAGCGTGTAAATAACCTGGCTGTCCCCTGCCCAGATCCCTTCCCCCTCGATGTATTTGCAGTTTTAAGACATGGTGTAGGAAATAAACTGAACACAAAGACGTTCTTCAGATGAGTACAAGGAGACATGAAAGCAGCACACAAGTCGTCCAGGTGGGTTGTTTGCAGGCACACTGTTCTGTGAATGCAGGGTCTGGATAGAAATCAGACAGAGTGCCACTTGAGGCTGAAGCCCTCTGCTCCCTAATCTTGAGGCTTTGAGACAAATTATTCAGCTGTGTGACTGATTTGCATCCAAATCATTTTCTATGCATGAACACAGAAGCATTTTCTACTAGTCCATCTCTTTTGTTCCTTTGCTTAATGTTCCCTTCCCTCCTCCAATCCCCCTCCCCACCAGTTTAACCCTCTCATACCACCAAAAAAAAAAAAAAAAAAGTGAAATAAATTACTATTACACAAAGGGAAATGTGTAAGGTGCTGTAAGGATTCAGCATGGAGCCTACTGAAGTGAGCCACTAATGAGTTACAAAAGATTTGCACAAGCCCCAGAAAGACAAAAAGGGGGAGGGAGAGGGTGTAGCTGCCTTGGCTGATTGGAAAGGTGCCACAAAAGAGGCTCTTCAAATATCCTTTGGAAAATGAGAAGTTAGCCCAATAGAAGCTAGTGGTAAGGAACAATCATGTAAAACAAAAATGAAGATGGTTTAGCTGAGGGATTTAGTGGGGAGATTAGCCAAAGGCATAACATGAAAATAAATAAGAAGAAATTACTTAATTATAAGAGGCATAAGCAGGCTGTGAGAGAATCAAAAGGCTCAGTGGAGTACCAGGGTGCAATGGGAACAATTAAAGGGGATAAAGACATTGCAGGGAAATTAAATGATCTATTTGCATGTCTCTGCCACTAGTGATATTGAAGAGATATATGGGTAATAAAGCTGAGGGACCACTGGAAAATAAGGGGTCAAATAAGACATGCTGCAAGAAAGTGATACATTTTGGAGAAGATAGCATCAGTAAAAGCTTTTGACATGACTCCCTCTGAACAATTAAGCACGGGCTCTGTTTTAGGCATGCTAGTGAAATTAATTGGAATATTCAGGTGGTTAAAAGTATGAACATATAGAAGTTCTGGCAGCTGAAGCCATTAAGATTGTCTGGTAGTAAGCAAAAACAAACTGTGACTAAAAATACTGATTGTCCCACAAGGCAGCAGACTAACAAAGTTTGGACCAGTGTCATTATCTTGGCAGTTTCAGACAACTCAGCTTAACATCCCTCAGTATGCAATAAGAGCCTCTCTCCCGTAATACTTAAAAGGTGGCTTAGTTAAACGCAAATGCAGGTAAGAGGGGTTTCTTTACTTGTTTGGTGTTTTGTTTTGTTTTGTTTTGTTTTGTTTTGTTTTGTTTTTAAAGTCTCAGGATCCCAAATCAATGAATTTATCATCTTTTAAATGTAACAAAGAAATGAAGCTACATCAGCACATTTAACATAAGCTAACAAAAGACTAAGCAATATAAAACTGAGTCTCTCTGAAAACATAAGAAGAAAAGATGGTGTAGTACACCTCACAAAAAAGCTACAGCCAAAGCTGAATGACATTTAGCAAGCTGCAAACATGGCATCGATACAAATCAGGTAGGAGACCACATCTCGCTTTGTTCCCTCCCCACACAGTAAATCACCGACGCAGAGCAGAAATGCATGCTTAGCTTCTAGTGGGGGTAGAACTGGCACTGCCCTGCAAGGAGGATTCCCACTGGGAGTGAAGTGCAGAAGAGGAATTGGAAAGAAGAAGGACAAGAAAAACATGCTCAGGTTGTCCCAAATTATTTGAGCTAATGGAAGCAGAAGAAGCTGTAAGGAAAAGCTTAGAAAGGGAGATGTGAACAACATAGCAGATCAGTGCTGGTGGAGGAGGGAGAACCCAGGAAGAAGCATTTTGAACTGCTCCCACACACAGCCAAGGTACACTGTTCATGGAAAAGCCCTTGGAATCAGGTCAGCATTAGATTTTGAACTGGTGTTCATAAATCATATGAAGTAATTTATTTCTGCAGATTAAATTCTCCTTTCTGCTCATGAAATATTGATAAGAAATCCCCAACTTCCGTTAATGTATTCTTAGAAAACATCTGGGTTTTTTAATGCAGTTATTTATTTTAGAAACTTAAAACACACCTCTACTGAAAAAAGCACTGGAAATTACTGACATACAGTCCTTGGGGATTCATGTCTTGATTCTAACTTGTGATCATGAGTAGCTACCCTGCCCCTCCGGCATCAAAGGGAAATGGCAGTCAGTCCAACCACAGCAAAACCTTTCAGATCTTTTGGTGAGGAAGGGCCCCTCATATGGGGCAGCCCTCGCCTGAAGAATAACCAAGAAGAATAACTGTAAAATGAAGAATCGTGAATAAACATGGTGACTCACTTGACTAATCCTGGACCAGAGAAGATGAACAGTCGAACAGAGGAGCTCACAGCTGACTCATGCGCTGAAAAGGGCTTGTTTGTGTCATCTGTCTGAGGTCTGAATAGCGCATATGTGCGCAGAAATTAGCAAGGCTTGTCTGCGATTCACAGAGAAAATGGGTTGCATTCACAGCAAATGTTCACAACAAATATTTTGACCAGCCATGAGTAACTTTCTTCATAGACCAATTCAAAGCCATTTAAACTCGTTAGCTGCAAAAATATGAATAATTCACTAGTGCACAAACTGGAGAAATTCTTACACAACATGAGATTTTTTTCTTGTTTTAGAGGGTATCTTTGTCATACTCAAGTTAAGTTACAGATTTTTTGATTTCTCTGTAAAACCAGAATATATGCACATAAAACTCTTTCTGAGTAAAACACAGGTTGCATTAAGTTAATGTCATAGCTCCAAATTATTCTTCTGTCACATCCAGTGTAGCTATCTTAGGCTGTTCCAGTATGTCAACTTCAGACAGGCATCTCTCCTGTTTTGTAATGAAAAGATAGCAAGTTCTTCCCCTTAGCATCTGTGTAAGTCTATAAATAAAATTCCCAAGTAACTTTACATCCAGGATAACAGAATGGATAGATAAGTGTACTGATTTTTTTTTCTTCAGAAGTGCATAATCCAACAATGCACCGAATACAAAAAAACAGCGTAGACTAAGCTGAGACCTGAACTGTATTTAACAACATTAGGAATTCACTGCTTAGTTTATAACAGAACGGAGGCCAGTCACCCACAGATATCTGGCTGGCTTTGAATTCCTGCTTGGAGTAAGCTGGAAGCCTCTGCCATTGCCAGTGAAGGGAAATGCACCAGCCTGCAGAAAGAAACTACATCAGTTTAGTCTTTTATCATGCAAAAATTGCCTCTCAGTGGCTTTCTTAAAGATATAAAAATATTCCCCAAGTTACGTTTCTGCTTGAGGTTCTTCTATATACAAGTGTATTGGGTTTGCGTGGCAAGGTTTTGGTAGCGGGGGAGCTACAGAGGCGGCTTCTGTGAGAAGCTGCCAGAAGCTTCCCCCATGTCCGACAGAGCCAATCCACTGCTGGCCAAGGCCGAGTCCATCAGCCATGGTGGTAATGTGTCCGAGGTAACATAGTTAAGAAGGGGAAAAAGAAACCAAGAACAATTGCAGCCAGAGAGTGGAGTGACAAAATGTGAGAGGGACAACTCTGCAGACACCCAGGTCAGTGCAGAAGGAGGGGCAGGAGGTGCTCAGGCACCGGAGCAGAGATTCCCCTGCAGCCCCTGGAGAAGACCATGGTGAGGCAGGCTGTCCTCTGCAACCTATGAAGGATGATGGTGGAGCAGAGATTCCACCTGCAGCCTGTGGAGGCCCTCATGCTGAAGCAGGTGAAGGCACCCAAAGGAGGCTGTGACCCCATGGGAAGCCCACGCTGGAGCAAGTTCCTGGCAGGACCTGTGGCCCCGTGGTGAGAGAAGCCCACGCCAGAGCAGGTTTGCTGGCAGGACTTGTGACCCCATGGGGGACCCACGCTGGAGCAGTTTGCTCCTGAAGGTCTGCACCCCGTGGAAGGGAGCAGTTTGTGAAGAACTGCAGCCCATGGGAAGGACTCACATTGAAGAAGCTGGTGGAGGACTGTCTCCTGTGAGAGGGACCCCACACTGGAGCAGGGGCAGGGTGTGAGGAGTCCTCTCCCCAGGGAGGAAGGAACTGCAGAGACAACGTGTGATGAACTGACCACAACCCCCATTCCCCGTCCCCCTGTGCTGCTGGGGAGGAGGAGGGAGAGAAAATTGAGAGTAAAGTTAAGCCCATGAAGAAAGGAGGGGTGGGAGGAAGATGTTTTTAAGATTTAGATTTATTTCTCATTACTCAGCTCTGATTTGATTGATAAAGAAGTTAATTTTCCTGAGTTGAGTCTGTTTTGCCTGTGACGGTAACCAGTGAGTGATCTCCCTCTCCTTATGTCCACCCGTGAGCCTTTCGTTGTATTTTCTGCCCCCTGCCCAGCTGAGGAGGGGAGTGACAGAGCAGCTTTGGTGGGCACCAGGCCTCCAGCCAGGGTCAGTCCACCACAACAAGTATTGTGAGGGTTTTGCTGTCACTTTCCAGTTCAGTTGAACTCCATGGCAACCAATAGCCCCTGAATTACATGCTCCGCATTCAAGCCAGTGTTACGAATCTCCTCCTACATACACTCATTCATATTGTGGGCACCCTTACCAAATGAATACTTTGTCCCCGATGTTAATATGAGTGTGCGAGGACCATTTATTATGAGTAATTTGGCTGAAAAACAGGGACGTCGACATCCCCCGTGCTCAGGGAGGGAGAGCGCAGGTCGTGGGGCTCTTTGAACCCGTGGTGGGACCAGTTTCCACCAGAGACTTGCACAGGGGAATGGGGAGGTGACATCTGCTCTTCCCTTTGCCTCAGCCTAGGGACATGTCACACCACCTAGCAGGGAATCAGTCCAAGATAAAGCGTAAGATTGTTATACTCCTGAGAGCTCAAAAAATCCCTCCCTGAGCTCTCCGGAAACTTGATCCCAAATGGAGCAGGCAACGGATTGCAACCCAGCACAGCGCAAGCTTAGCGATCACACATAAGGAGTGCGCTTGGGTGCAGCAGGGCATCCCCGCCGTCGGGCCGATGGCTTGGCTGGGCTCCAGGCAGAGCACTCAGTGCCACGCAGGGTGAGGCCTCTCAGGAGCAATGTGCAGCTCTGCTTTGCAGCCTGCTGCTACAAGGAAAGGCCAGAATTGAATCTCAGGTGCAATATGACTGTTCCTCTGGCTGTGGATTTGTTTTATTCCTTCGGGAATTCAGTATTTCTGAGTTACACACTGGTGATTTTCTTGCCTTTTTATTACCCGGAGCAATGTCATGCTTGCACACTGTGCAAATTTCTCTGTTGAGAAGGAATAAGTGACAATCACAGGCAGTGTGTTATGATTCAGCCCCTAAATGCAATCAATAAATCAATTCTACAGAGCCACTGCAGTAATTTGCCTCGATAGTCCCAAATGCTATGTCCCCTGCAAGAAGCATGGGCATAGAGTACATTCCAGCATGAGCACAGTCAGGGAGACCATGGTGGTTTCAGATTAGTGGTCTCCACTGTTAGAAATTTAGGAGATGACACGTGGTAATAGACTGATGGTCGCAGCTCAGGATACTCTTTGAGAGGTAGTTTTTAATCTGCTATCATGATCTTACCAATGTTGTGATAATGTTCCCTCAAAGCACAGCTGTAGTAATAATGAATAAAATGAATGCCGGTACATGAATGGCTTACGGTTAGCAGCATTAGGATAGATGACCTCTGTTGTTTTATTTTATTCTGTGTGATTGCACAGCCTTTTCTTATTCCCTCTTGGCACTGCAATCCATCCTTGCATCACATTAAGCTATTTGCTCAATTTCTTGCATCATTGCGTTCCACAAGTTAATTTTTCATTACAGAAAGGGAAAGGATTTTCTTTTGAACATTATGAAGCTACTGTTTAATCACAGAAAGCGATTATACAGCTCTTTTGTTCTGTTATTAGAAGAAGATACAAATGGCATCACTGATTCAGTCTCCCTGCTATCATGTTTTCTCTATATGTTTCCACTATACCTCCTCTAGCTATATCTCTACTGCATCTTCAACATCTTTCCATCTGAAGTAGCCCTGGACTTTTTTCTCCCTTCTGATACAATTACCTCACTTTTTCATAATGCTAATGAATTCCTTTCATTGCTCTTTTTTTTTTTCTTGGACTGTTACATTTTTTACATCCCCTTCTTTTTGAGATAATACAATGAAAAATGAATTCAGTATTCAAGGTGAGTTTGGAGTATCAGTATACATAAAAGAATATATTATCTTTTCCTATTTATTCTCGGTCTCATTCTTAATGCAGCCTAACATCTAATTAACTTTTCTGACCACCACTGCACAATAAATACACTTCTTAATTGTCCTGTCTGCAATAACCTGATGTTTTTCTTTAAAGGTTAAAAGTAATTGAAAACCAGAATAAACTGCATAGACTTAAGAGAGGATAAAAGATCTGCATACAAGATGTGGCCACATATTTAAATCCAACATGTTCTTGCACCGCAGTTAGACTTCTTTGCATAATAAATTCTACTTTTCTAGAACATTCTAGATTTTTCCACATTTTTTGCTAATCTTCACTAACCTACACAACTTTCTATTTACTTTTTGTCACATCACCACTTACCTCACTTAAATCAAATATATGCTCACCAATGCATATATTCTGAGAGTGCTGAGTTCAGAACTACAAAAGTCATATTACTGCTTGTGCACATTCAAATAGCACGTGGTTACTCACACAGCACTCATCAATCCAGAAAGCTTTGAAAAATGTAGCAGAGTGCCTGGAAGTTCATTCAGAAGCTCACTTTTCCCTATCTCTGTTGGAAAGTTTAACTGTTCAGCTAAGAAGCAGACCCCTTCTGTGTGCTTGAAATTACAGTGATGAACTTTCAGCTGGTAATCGTAAGCTGAAAATGAACCCAAAAGGTATGCATGAAGTCACCTCTTTGCTTCCAGTACCTAGTCTGAAATTCCTATGAAGCTCTCAGGTCAGAGGAGAAATCCGGTTCATCTGAATCTCAGATTTTTAGAGCCACAGATAGTGTACATTTGGTGTGCTTGACAGATGAGAGTCAAAACTTGCCTGTGAAAGCAGCCTATATTTTGAAAAATATTCTTCTGAAGGGTCTCTTTTTCTTGTGTATGGAGTTGTGGAAGGTACATTTGATTCTACAGGCTGAATAAAGTCAGAAAAAAATCAGAAGAAAACTGGAAAACTAAGTGAGGCCAGATGGTCAGGAGCAGATTGCATCAGGCTCAAGAAATTATGATCTATCCAGTAGGAAGCGCAGAGCTGAGCTGATCATGGCGAAAAGCCACAGTGAACTGAGATTGAGTTATGGGTAACTGTACTTGAAATTCCAGACACTGTGCGTGAAGGTGACAGTCATGCAGTACTATGTCCCTAACAAAAGCATAACACGAGGAAGAAAAAGAAAAACACAACGTCCAAGCGGACTAATATTAAGTCGGTGCGACATCCTCCTTGGCCTGTGGGAAATGAATGCGCTCACAGAGACGGACTGTTGCAGACCCCGCGGCAGTGGCATGTCTAGCAATGGTTCACACGAAGATGGTGGAAAATGGCCTGATCATCCTGTGGTAGTAATGTATATCTGAACTTAAAGATTTATAAAGTAGTTTTGGTATCCCCAGGTGGTATAGTGGAGAACCAGAAAGACCATGTTTTATTCCTCCATTCAGGAGGAAAGAAAGAGAAAAGCAGAGCAGGTATGGGCAGTGAGCAGCAATGCCACTAATGAAAACAAAGAAATAATTTGCAAAGAAAGAAATCAGAAATGTCATAGTCTTACATCCTCTTTCCAGTAAAAATGGTATGTTAACTGGCATAATATAGGGGGTGATACAAAAATGATGATGCGATTAAAAAGCTTGGAGAAGCTCAGCGGTCCCTATGCCTGTCTGGTGGAGAGCATATTAAGGTTTTTCTAGAACAGCAAGAACAGATTGATGAAGCCATGTGGGATGTCATCATCAAAGGCAAATAATCAAAGCTGAATCTCTTCAGAGATATTGGGTAAGAAGCTATCAAGGCATGAGAAGAAGTGGCAAAAAATGGAAACGCAAGTAGGTGCGTTTAGACACCTAAAATGGCTATTGAATCGGGCAAATAAACATATATCTATGCTTATGCCTGTATTTAAATCTGGGCAGTGGAAGTGACAGACCTTAAAAAGATGTACAAAAATGATGTCAGTCACAAAAAGGGTTATAAATTATTTTAGATAGAGTCCTTCAGGGCCAATAAAAGACAGACATAGAAGTATTCTAATCAGTTCTTATAAGCAAATGAAAAGATGTGTCAAGCATTATATATCAAAGAGGTTTCCCACTGGAACAATAAGCAACTTTGAGATAGCTGACAAGATGGAGGAACTTGATATTATTGATGTAGAAATGATCATTGGGGAACTCAAAACAGATGCTATAAAGATTCGTAAGACAGCAGTCTAGAAAAAATTAACTGCAGATCTCTTCAGAAACAATGACAAAGAATATCTGCTATAATGATTCAGCTGAACAGGGGAGAAGGACCAGAAAAAAAATGAACCTGTGTGGATTTATGAAAAAGAGAAGATTGTTAAATGTGTATAGGATGATGATGTTGCCAGCTACAAAGAAACTGCTTTGCACAGTTATGCTGAAAAGGATATGCAGTGCCATGAAGCTCTAGAAAAATGAGCGGTTATCACCCTAGCCACTTTTGAGTAGATGTTATTTCATGCAATGTCGCTGAAGAAAGTGAAGGAATGAATAGCAACAACCAGTCCCCCTAAGAGAGCAGATTTTTTTTTTTCAGAAATCCACTGAAAGTGTAAACGAGAGATATCTGTAGAAGACTCCAGACTTCACAGAACCCTTAATGAGAAAAAATATGATGCGATCCCACCAACAATGAGGAGTCTGGTCAAATGTTACCAGTGGGATTAGAAAAAGGTATGTCTTCTTACTCACGCTTTCTAGGTTTGTCTCAGACTTCATTGGATACTGGAGCTTTCATGTGGAAAGCGGCTGACAAGAAGTTTCTTTGGGAGATCTGGATTCCACGGACATATGACTCCCCAATATGTCAATCAACAAAAGACTGATAACCGAATGAATTTTATAACTATCAAGTAGAAAACAAAAGTTATGGAAGACATCATCAGTCTGATTGATACCACATCGTAGGAGAAACCTTAGGAAATAGTACTGAGTTTAATTCTACAGGCGGTATGAATGACAACTGCTTCTGTAATGACTCCAGTGTGTGAGGCAATTGCTCCTTTTGAAGGGGAGTTACTGAATACAGAAATCAAGTATCATCAGCTCTATACTATGTATCTTTGCTGGCCTTTTACTAAATGTATATTTGTATGGGTGACAGTAACGGAGCAGAAGAGGTCTGCCTAAAGGAAGATAAAGATCTTTCTCTGTGGATTTTGCTAACATTTATGCACAATAATTTGGGTATGAGAACAGAAAATGTTCAGATCCAGAGACAGCTACAACCACCTGATGCTTTGGAAGTGAGAAAGTGAGGTTTTTTTTTTTTCTTTTTTGGTCCTGAAGTTGCAAAATACAGTTTCCTGACAGAATTACAAGACAAAGGGGGGAAAAGTGAGCCTAGAAAGACTCCCTGCAACAGAAAAAGCCAAGTGGAAATTTTTCCAAAGCAGCAACCTGAACAAATTAATGGGACTGGCCCAGCTCATTTAGAAATACAAGTGTTTAGACTGGCTTTCTCAAAGTAGATGAAATAATTCTGGAACAAAATATTTGCATAATTTGCAAATTGAAAATTAGAAACTGCCAGGGTTAGTTGTTCTCAAAATTCCCCCTGTGCAGGATCAGTGGACAAAATACTCTATAATCCATTTTTAAGTATGATTTCATATACCATAATCACAAAGGGAAAAAAACCTCCATATTTTAAAACTCTTTGACCAGTACTTCATAATCTTTGAGTACTTCATTTTCTGTGAATGCAGTGGCTTGGTACATAATTTCCCTATTTAATTTAAAAAGAAAAGAAATAAAAAAGCAATCTACTTGCAACATTTAATCAACGCTTTACTTGTATTTCATTATCAGCATTTGAAACCTTAAATTTCTGTAATAAACCTTGCCTTTTAACCAAGATTACTAATTCCATGAGCTAGCAGCATGAAGGCTTTTTCCTGCATGGGATGGGATGGATCTTTGTGTCAGATGTTGACAACAGTAATGTGTAGTAACTGTTTAAGTGGAGGTCCCAAAGGTGGCAGAAATAGGATTGTGAAGCCTTGTATTGGATACCTGGTAATGGTGAAAGCAAGCCCAGCCTGCTATCCTCTACTTCCCTGAAGCCAGTACAATTTTTTGGTACGTGTCAGTTCCCAGTAGAGTATAGATTAGCGTTGCAGGTGCAGTGTGGTCCTTGCCTTGGAATAGTAATGTTACGTTAGTATTCTGACAGAATATCAAATTTTATCAGGAATTGACAGTGAAAAACAATTTAAGTGGTTTATAAACTATTAAAACTCAGTTGAATTGAGAACAGAATTTCATGTGAATTGCAATGCTAGGAATTCTGAAAGAAAAGTTTCATTAATTTCTTACTACACAAGTTATCAGCCACCTCCTAAATCACTCTAACCTCTATACAACAGAGTACACTTATACGTGTGGCTATTTAGTCTCTGCTTTCTGGCAACCACTGTTTCAGGGTTTGCTGTTTCTGGGGGAAAGGGCTGCATTTTAGGTTTCCTAAACAACTGGAAACTGTACATTGATCATATAATGTTTTATACTCTTCCATTTCTGTTTGTATTACTTTTTAATTTTTATTTTTATATGAAGCTAATATAATTAATTCAGATTTTTTTTCCACACTTCTAATAAGAATTCTCACGTAGTCAATACAGAGATTTACTGAAGAAATGTGGTTAACTGAAGTCACTATTCTACACTACTCATTCAATTATAAATATTTTATCAAGAGCAACATATGCAACAATTAAGTACAGAAAATAATAGACAGACAAAATTTATGTGCTTTTGAACTCAATGCACAATGACGTCCTCCCAGACCTCACATTGATATTTGTAGGAGGCAGCTCTGGAACCAGTTAGCTGGAGCAACCAGGTTCTCTTACTCCAAACGCAAGCAGAAGTGATCACTTCAATGAAGATGCAGACAGCAGAGACACCCTGACTTTTTGTCAAAAGTTAGCAAAAAAGACGCAGAAAAAGGATCAGCAAACATTGCCACAGCAAGTCTAGTTACATGGCCTTAAGAAAAATGCCAGAAGGAAAACTTCAGTATTAGAGGTAAACTTTGAAATCTTGCACAAAAAAAAATCACCCTTTGTTGTTTACTTCCTCTTGTTTTCTGGAAAACATATGCATGCAGTCACTGGTACAAGCTTGTTTATAAAGTAACACCTAATTTTTTCATCTATTCTTTCCTGTAAAAAAACCCCTTCATAAAAACAGAAAGTCACAATTTATTTTCCTTGAGATCTAACTGGTTTGATGTTAAGAAAGTAAGAGATTGCGTGTTACCATGAACATATCATGGTTGATTGGAATAGCTGCACTTTGAAGTTTTTTTTAAAAGTAGCGAAGCCTACTTTTCAGGAGATGGTATTGGAGATATTTGCACCACAACACAGAAGATATGGCCTTCGGAAGATTTAGTATATAAAAGTTGTAATTTGGTATCATGGGATGGCTTGTTAAAAGTGCAGGGTTTGTTAATACTACATTGGGTGTCCTTTTTTGTCTGTTACTGCCTCACAATTTACACTGTATTGAAAGGGGAAAATTAGGCAGGGAGAGCTCATGCCTATAGATCTAAGCACAGCCTTACAACACATTTGTTACAACAGCTTAAAAGCAACTGTAGTACATAATTCTCTTTACTCTAGCCAATGCTTTGACTTCACAAAAATGTTACTAAAAAGACCTTATGGCAATATCAGAGAAAAACTACAAGTGATCAAGTCTTTGCAAAATGAATCCCAATATGGTGCAGTTAGTTTCAGTCCACAAAAACACACAAAAAGCAGAGTGCTTCCAGCCTCTCCGCGTTGGTTTTTTTCCCTGATCTGCCAGAACTCTTCATGTTTCCATTCCCCTGCATTCAGTTGACTTACCTTTAGTAAATATTTTGCAATTTTAGTATTAATCAACAGTGCTTAACAGTCAAGTAAATGCACTGGTTTTATTTCTGCACAAGAAGTATATTAAGCCATAAGGTACTTAAGCAAATGTCTAATGTGAAGCGTATGAACAATCTCTTTGCTGCATTTTGTCTTCATAGCTTGATTTGTTGGGGTTGCTCACATGCATGTGAGTTTATACAATGCTGAATCACATGTTATGAAAAAAACCTTTTCTGAACACTTTAATGTATAGGTTTTGAAATAATTAGATAAGGACCTTCCCTGGCTTCTAATTCATAGTTTCATGAAAGTCAGAAACCAGCTTTTAGTTCACCTATTCTGACCTAGTCATGTGCACTACTTTTATTAAGGGCCCCACAACATGACTAAAGGCATGATTTAGCCCATTTTTCATTCCAGAAATAGGAAACTGCGTGACATAGCACAGTGCTGGAAGACAAAGGCACAGTGTGCCCCTGAGTGAGCAGGACATTGATGAACACCTTCCTCCCCTGCGCCTGGCCACAGTGCCTCATCCCTGCACTCGGCCGCTCCCCTGATCGCAGCCAGAGCCTCTCCTCAGAGGACACAGCTAATTGAGGTGCTGAGCTATAAATCACACCTGCTTCTTGACACTGGGCACTTCTTCCAGCATAGCTATCTCCATTTTTTGCCTTTGTTTTGTTTTCTGCTATCCTGCCATGCTCACACTGGAGCGATTTGCCACATGCAGAAGCGAGCCTTGTCCACAGCTTGCCTGCCTGCCTTAATTACATGCTCAGCACCACCAGTCTGGCAATTTTTTTTTCTCAACATACCATTAGCATAGTAACACATCTTGTCTTTATGGGTACTTCAGGATAACAAAATAACCGTTCTATTACTGAAGATGCATTTGTAGACATTTGTGGTGAGCCATAGCCTAGGCGAGGCTTAGGTGGCAGCCAAGAGGTTCATTTCCCACCATGCTTTTGGGAGATGTAGAGCTTCTTCAGGGAAGAAAAAAGTAGGCAAAGGGGTTTGTCCTGCCCACCCTGGTGTTAAGAGCTGGACCAGGACTGAAGTGTCTCCATGGATCAAGTGGGGGCCAGTTCAGGTTTCCTTCTGTATCTTTCAGGAAGCAGGATTAAAGAAGACCTTGTCTTCAAGGCAGTGGTGTGACAAGTAGGAAACATTGAGTTATTTCTTCTCTGTGTCGCTGATTCACTGTCTGTGTTCAATCCCTGTGAGTCCCCCATCAGGCCCGAGGTGCTCTCCCACCCCAGGATGCAGCCAGCTGCTTGGCCCTGCTCTGCTGCCCCAGGGAGCCACCAGCACTTCCAGCCCCCAGAGAGCCTCTGACCCCCTGACACACTCTTCTTCATTTAGGAAAAGTATTCAGTGCTTCTTTTCTCTTGACCATTTAGATTGCAGACTTTTTGGGGTGGGGGTTAAGCTTTGCTTTATTTTTTCATCCTAGTGTGTTAGAACCCAGTTTAGGGCTGATAGCAAAAAATGAACAAATTCACATGCAAAATTGGTTTGGTTGCAGGTAAGCACAAACTAGCCAGTATTAGTGCAATGTCCTTCTAGATACATCGGGCAATAAGGAGTCTCTCAGCTCAACAGCCATGGTCTGGATTGACTGGGCAAGAGTTTTGATGCAGCTGCATTTAAAGGCTGTGGATGTAACTGCTTGCATTTTATTATGTTTGACAATTGCCTGTAGGTTACCTCCCTGCATTGTATGTTAATATAACCTTTGCTATTCATTGTCTTTCCCTGCATCTAGTGCAGTTGGATGAGATAGCACAATAAATTCTTTTAAAGTTCAAACCCACTCTAAACCAGTCACTATTTCTGGCTTGGTAGGTCTGGCAGTATTCAAGAACAACATTTAACATCCTGGAGAATTCTAGACACTCAGTCGTGCTAGAACTATATCCTAGTGTAGTTCAGACTTAGGATGAAGGTGACTCTACACTAATCAAATTTCCTTGGACGTAGGGGTGTGGCTGCTGATTAGCAGGACCAACAAGAGCTCTGAAGTCCCTCCTTGTGCTGTTCTCCTTCACAGCAGCCAACAGGACAGGCCACGTGTCTCCTGCATTGGCTCAATACTTCAGAAATGCCCTCCCATGGAAAAACCCAGTATCTCTGAAAATAGACACAAGAAAGCTCTGTTCTCTCCCACCTCATCTGCATACTCCTGACAGAGTACTTGCTCCCTGATACTTTCCTTAATTCTTAGAACTTCTTTTACTGGGGTCATGTCAGAATGCCCCTGTTGGAGGACTATTTCCAGATTGGCTGCCTACCTAAAGATTCTGCATTTTTCCATATCATAAACAGGCATAGCCACCTTTTCACAACATTAGGATATCTGCATTAATTAGTGATTTCAAATGGGTTCTCAACCAGCAAGAAGGCTGCAATAGACCAGGGAGACAATGAGGTTTTGACCATTATCCCCCTTAGCACACAGTGAGTGGGAGACACAGCTCCAGCATAGGTAACAATGACATTGGAACACCATAAAATATCGGAACTATCCATTTTCAAATATAATTGAGGCATAAAACATCCAGCATGTATGCAGAATCCCAGATGGGAAAATTGCTTTTACAGAGTGTTTCTTATATACAAGATAGTCTATTGGATTTTAGATACTAGAGCTTACTGACAAAATGTTTATGTTATAAAATTGCAAGACAGCTTAAAGCACCTTCTGAGTTTATCCTCTTCAGAGGCTTTTGACTAAATTAATCCTAGCAATAGGGCATAGGAAGTGACCTGACAGCATCTCTTCCATCTCCCGCACTGCATCATCATAAGTACTCCTAGTTCGTCTCTGACTTCTTCAGTAAAAAATCCAGTGATGAGGAGTCCACAGAATGCCTCCATTACATGCTCAGGCCCTGAACCAGCTTAATCACTGCAAAATGGTTTTTAATTTTCAGAAATCTAATTCTGCTTAAGATTACTTAATTTGCTTTTATTCTATATTCCCATCCCCAAGGAAATGGGGAAATTTTCACTGCCACCTTTTATTAAGGTAAACTTTTATATAGAGGATTCCTATCCCATCTCTTACTGTCCTCAACTTTTATTTCATTGTTATATTTTCCAGACTTCTTGTTTTACTATTCTTTTCTAGACTTAGCTCAGGTTTGCCTCTCAGGCTAGTACGTAGGTTACAGGTCAGCTGAGGTGAGTAAAGGTGAATAACTGCTGGTGTCCTGCAGACAACATTCCTATCATACAGCTCAGAGACATTGCGTCGTCAATGGTATCACCTTACTGTATCATTCCATTTGTAGTCCACCCTTTACCCCTAAATCCTTTTGTGCCCGGTCAGTATTTTCTCCACCAATCAACTATGGATATCTTATTTAACAAACTAAGGGATGAGAAAATCCCAAACGTGTCAGCCAGGACTAAAGCAGTAATGGCAGGTATCTCCGGTGTCTCACAAGGCTCGTTGGCTTTTCACATGAAGTCAACAACTGATATGCCTCTTTTTGAAGTAAACGCCCAAATGATCATGAATTGCATTTAAATGAATCATATAAAATGTTCTCTGAAAGAAAGTGAATGCACATGTACCTGTGTATACATTTTAGCAGAGAATAACAATAAGATGCTGAAAAAAGGAAAGGCGTTCATTGGCAGCTATGGCATACACAAATTGCCATTTTCCTCGGACTTGCACAGCTCTTTTATTCAAACAGAATTGCAGGCTTTATGAGAGTGAAACTGAATTTAAATTGCAGTGGCCAGCTAAAAGCGGCTTACGTGTAAATGAGAACCCAAGAAATGGAAAAATTTCCTACTGTCTCTCCCTAGGTCAGAGTTTATTCCTCCTTTTTAATCTCAGTTTTCAAATGAATATTGCAATGCTTTTGGAAGGAAGATGTTTCAGCAGTTTCTTTCTCTTTCAATGTAAATCACTTTTCTCCTTTTGTACTTACACAACAGATGGGTAGGATTATCCCTGGGAAAACAAGGCAATGAATTCTTATCGAGAAACCTCACAAAGTGAGAAGAGCTTAGAGGATCACAGGTCCAAGATAATAGGAGAGGGTGGAGATGCCTTAGATAAGGTTATCACACTCTGGTGTTGATTCTCCTGGTCAGCAATACCTATACAAAATAAATTCTGTGTGCTAACACATATCCTAGCACTCTGAAGGGGTATAGGCACCAGACTTACTCTGTAGATTGATCTGTGCATATTTAATATACGTGACTGTCATCTCTTGGATTTGCTGTGAAAGGAAGCCAGAAGGGAGGAAAAAAGGAAACGTTTAGCACTGGCAAGGGAAGCACGTGTTCCTGGTCACATCGTAGCAGTGACCTTGTGCTTGTGCATTCTTTTTTTTTTCACCTTTACTACTTCATTCATATCTGAATATATGGAATTCAGTTCCTCTATTGACACAGTATAAAACCAGAGGAGCTGAAATTATGGCTTTGTGGAAGGGAGCACAGGACTATCTATGGGAGAGAACAAGGAAGGAGAGGGGATGGCTTGTAGATGCAACTCAATGATATCGGTCTAAAAAGGTAAAAGAAAGTCTTGAGGTCACTTTGTTCATTCAGATCATCAGCTGCATGTCTTGTAATGTGAGAGTACATGTATTATAAAGTATACATGACAGTGGTTGTACTGGATCAGACGAGACATTTCTCTGGCCCCAAATCCTCGTTGTCACAGTCACCAGCAGCAGGTCCTTAACAAGGGATTTGATATACAGCAGGTTGGCAAGGTTAAAATGGAAAACATATTAATTTGCCTCTGAAAAGCAAATATTTCTTCTTTTGTCTACTGATGCCTTAACTTCAGAAATATGGCAGTCCTTTCACTTGTCACCATTGATGGGTATCAAGGAGTTATTTTTCATTGCATCTTGGATTCCTATTTTATAAAATCTAATTTATGTTAAATTCAAAGAACAAGATTTAAAATAAAAAGGATGGTTTAATATTAATTTTGTCTATATAAAGCAATAGTTTAGAATCTTATAGTTTCAATCAAATCCTGAATTTCAGTCCTCTAAAGATGTATTAAGGGATATTATATCAATAATCCATATGTATTTTTCAAATAGATTTTTATTGATAGCATCAAAACATTACTTGGCGCTGTGATTTATACTGCACATATGAAAGATAACTGGCACCATATGTATTAATGCATGCACAGACATGCACCATCCACTGTGTGCCTGCAACGGAAAAGTGGAAAAGTGACATCTTTCTATAAAGAAAAAGCACCAATGAAGATATTTGCATATTACCTTTCCCTTAAAAATTAATCTTTACTGATGCAAGTTTGCTCAGCATGAGCAGAAAACAGGCAGTTACATGGGAAACAGTTCCAGCAGGAGGCTAACTGTCTGGATTTGCCCTCTGTCGTCTGCTACAAATGGACCCTCCAGGAAGTTTTCAGAGCTAAGATTATCATGGTCTGGGAGCAAGGGATAGATGCGTTTTACCGCCCCCGTGGTTGCTGCACTTATTGAAATTGAACACTGTGAGAGTACAATCAGAATTTAAAACAAAAATTTCCTCTTCCTCAAGGAGTGATTCCATTTTCTTCTTTTATAAATCAAGTCTCCAGTCATGGCATATTAATTATGATGCTCCACCTGTTCTATTGGCTTACCCACCTAAAAAGAGGCAAAATATCTTGCACAGAAGAGCTTTAACAATTTAATTTTTAGGCTGGCTTATTGGAATGTCTTTACTCCTTCATCCTTTCCCCTGGCCTCTACCTCTGTCTGGTCTGTTAAGTTTTTAGGTGTTTGTGGCAGACGGGTGCTTCTAGCACTTCCTCATATTATCAAGACTATCCCAGAGATACATGGTCCAGGCTCATCAGTGCAACCACAGGAGCTGATGTCTCCCTCATCCTCCAGCCTCACCAAGGCAGACAAACACCCTAAAGTAGGGCAACCATGGTAGCAGGGTAGAATTTACCCCAGCATGCTGTACAGCCATTTCATGGAGCTCAGCACCCCACACACCATGCAAATCTTGACCGAATTCATGCTGTCTGCTGTAATTCCTCTGGGATCATCCAGTCTGCTAACAGCGGCAGTTCCCAAGCATCCCTCATGCTGCTTTGAGGGTATGGGAAATGGAGGGTGCTTTGTATCTACCAGGGGGTGGTGAAAAAAGTGACTATTTTTATGTAAAATGCAGTTCATACAGAGGCTCAGAGTTCAGAGGAAAGAGTCTAAAATAAATCATGGCCTGTGGAAATAATATATCAGGAAATTATTAGAATTTAAACATTTCAGAAGTATTTAAGGATTCCAGCTCAATATCTCAACTCTTTTCTGACACTTCTACGCCATGTAGCCTATTAAATAGCTAGTCAGAAAATTGAGTTTTCTTCCTCCCCTGACTTTGCAGTCCGTTCCTGCTGCAATGCATGAATTTGCCTTAGCTCCTTGTAATTAGGTTGGCAAGTTAGAAACTGATCAGAATATCAGATATTTAGAAAACTTGATTTAGGAAAAGCTCTGACAAAAAAAAAAAAAATATTCTAATCTCTTCCTACAAAGTCTCACCTCAAAAAACTCGTATTTATAAGAGCATTCATTCATGGTGACCAGCTGTTCCCAAGGGTCAAAGGGACAAAGAGCCAAGTGGGATGTCGTATTGTTTGGCTTCGTGCTATTCTGTTGCTATAGCTCTGTTATAATGTTCTTTTGCAGAACCCAGCTGTGAGGACAACATATACAGCCCATGTAGCAGTATGGGTCATTTTCCAGGGACAAGGGACAAGTGCTATCACAACTGTATGCAGCTTCTCTTTCCTGCCACCCAGACATGAACTCTTTACACAAAATGTGGGTCTTTTGAGACAGTCTGGGAAGGAAGGGTGTGCGGGTGCACGTGTGCGTACGTGTTTGTTATGTACTTGTGTTTGCGTGTGTGTATTTTTCTTAATTAACTGTCCTTCTCTACGATTTTAAAGCTTGGGGATTGGATTTGGTTTCTTTTCTCCGCGGGAGGGAGGTGGCACAGAGCCACTTTCCAGCCTGCCCTTTGCTGCCCTTTGTTATCCCGCAGGCCAGCTCCAGCGTCTGTCTGTCTCACCCACTGGCACTGTCCTTCCAGCGCTTCATTCAGCCCTCAGCCGACACCATCCATTCGCCCTCTCTTCCCTCTCAGTATGTGTTTGATTGCCCTACCCCCTCTCCATTGATTTTGTTTTTTCCTTTCAGTCAGGCTTCTCTCATTCTTCAACATATGCTTCATAACTTTCACAGCTGTTGTTTTTTCTTTCTCTTTTTCAGACATTTTCTCTCTCTTTGATTCCCTTCGCAGCCCTATCCAGGACTGTCATTTGTGTATGTCATCCTTCTGTCATTCATATGGACTACAACTGCCTTCCCAAACTCAGCTTCCATAATAAATGGTACTAACTGAATTAAGTTGCCACCTCCAAGCAAATTAAAACATTTCAAGACAGAGCTCCTTTTCGTCTTCTTTGTCCAACATTTAATTTGCACATCTGTTACTCCCTGAAATGAGTATTCTGCTTGCTCTATGCTTCCTTCCTGTATTACCCTGAATTCTGCCACCATTTCAGACTACCTCAGTAATGTAATAACATAAGATGAATTATTTTTTATTACAGTGTGCTTCTAGGCTATTTATTGGTCAATGCAACACTTGAACCACAATCCCAATCTGCATTCCTGTAAACATTTCCCAACACAGAAGCACTCTCTCTTAACCAAACCCAAAGACTTGCTGTGTAAAAATCATTCCAGTGTTAGGGCTGACCATATTTCAGTTTTAAACTCTCATAATAAACAGCTATGAGGCTGAGTTATTGACATAGTTTACCTGTGACTGTAAATCAGACTCAACAGATGTTTATTCCTTCATATTCTATTAAGCATCTGAGATTATCCTTGAAATATATTGGAATAATCAGAATTTGAGACATATTCATTTACACCAAGAGGATCTGCTGATGATAATGTCCTTGTAATTACACCACTACAAGCATTCTCAGCAAGGACATAATTTTTTCTATCACGATCCTTTAAATTATTTATAGCTGTCGATTTACGATTATGTCAGAGTATTTCCTTGCCCTTTAGCCTATCTCAGTACACTTTCCTGCAGAATGGTAAGTATCTGGCATTTGAGATTCCTTGGTTAATAAAAGAGAATTTATGGCTAGCAGCTGACATGGGAATGTATGTGGTAAGTAAAGCGGCAGTTTTTTCCATCTGACTTACTTAATTTTTGGAGCTCTTTGACAGTTTCTAAGACATAACAATCCAAACACAAAGACAGAAATTAACTATTATTTTTCTGCAAAAGACAATGGGCAACCTCCTGCCCCCCTATCTCAAGGCCCTGTTCACAGAGGATCAGTACGCAGCCCTCGTGCTGGCTCTCTACACAGAAATAAATTTTACTCCGGCTGAACAACCTCGAAGGAATTATCTTTACTTGGAAGATTAATGAACACCTTCTGCTGAAGTACTTGTTCACCCAAACCCCCCATCTCCCAGGTGTATGAGCAGGATGTGTTAGAAGGCAGTGGCAGAGCTAGGAACAGCTGTGGTAGTGAGGGCTTTCCTCAGTCCAACAGCTGAAAAGGCACTCTTATCTGACTTCTTTAAAAGCTTCAGTTTCACTAGAGGTGCATCAGAGGAGAGGGGGCCTAGATTTGATGAGACTGATGAAATGAGAAAGAGCATTTGTAATCCAGCACATGGCACATTTGTGCTTATGTGAAATCTTGGTTCAGGTCTCATCAAAATTGTATGTTTGTATGTACACATGTATTTGTTTTACAAACTGGGATTTTTTTTTATGATATAAATTATTTCATCAAAGAAGTTCCTGACAAGATCAGTTTGACATCTTCACCTGTCTTTATTACTCCGTGTTTTCCATTTTAAAATAAGGTGATCTGTAATCAGTGGTATATGCGAAGCCTTTGTGGGTTTTGGGTGAATACCTTATAGTTGGATTATTCTGCACCTCTGAGGAATGAGCTCTAATCAAAGTGAAGGATAACCCTCCCTGAGTGGATCTCTAGTGTACAGTAATATAGCTCAAGATTTTTCCTCTCCCTCAGTGTGGAACTACTCTGATCTCTTTCTTTTCTATCCATCTGCTTATTTTCACTTATTCAATACACCTGAAGTTTTCTGTTCTGTATCATATGTGATTAACTATATATATATATATATAACAAAATATGCTATGCAGGACCTAGAGACAAAGTGATGACATCACCTCTAAGAAACCTGTCTAAAAAATAGGGCAAAATCGAACCAATGCAGCACAAGCTAAATGAATTAAAACCTGGCACCATGACAAATCTCACATAGTGATTTGGAGATAAGAATTGTCATTCATTGTGAGTTTTCTCCTAGTCATCAAGGAGGTTTTGGTCAAAACAATAATCGCCATCTTTTTCAACAATGTGGAAGCGAAAATAAAATTCTTGCCAGTGAACTTTGTGGATGTCATAAAGACGATGCCATGATAATTGATGAGGAGGACAGGTTCAGCTCTGCAGAAGAGCGTGAATCACATGCTAGACTGTGCCCACATTAGGATGAGAATGTATGACACATTTACCAGTGGTGTTTGTATTTTAGGAAACAGTGACTTTGAAGCAGATTTGAGATGAACATGAGCTCAAAATGTGATAGAGTAGCTAAGAAAACAGTGACAATCTTATATCTATAAGGAGGGAAATACTGAACAGAAGAGTGTGAGATGGTGTTACCACATGATGGTTTATCAGCAAAAGTTTGTATTCAGTTCATCTGCCTGCATGTTAGCAGCAATGCTAAACTGATAGGAAACATCCAGAAAAGAATGATGAAAAGTATTAGGAACCTGGAAAATCTTCCTAATTCTGAGAGTAAAGTTTAATCTATTTAAGCTTTGGCAGCATAAACATACTGCAAGACATTAAGCTAGTGCAACACTTTGCAGAAGATTATCTTTACTGTGCTGGCTGCCCACCAGTATGTTCTTTACCTTGTGGACAGCACAAGGCTGTTTTGCCCTCAGTAAAAGCAGGGTAGCTGGTTTACCTTCACCATGGTTAAAAGGGAACACAAGCACCACTGCTGTAGAGTGGCTAGTGCACTATCTTCTTGTTGCTTGACAGTAACTTACCCAACAGTGCCGCACCCTCAGTGAATTCAAAAGTAGGTTAAAAGATGACGTGGTCAGGACACAAGAGTACAAACATGGGAAGCTATCATATTTTTGTGGTTCATTTAAATTAACACAATCTCTTGTGAAACCCCACCTGGAGTACTGCATCCAGCTCTGGGGGCCCCAGTACAGGAGAGACATGGAGCTGTTGGAGCGAGTCCAGAGCAGGGCCACGAAGCTGATCAGAGGGCTGGAGCACCTCTCCTGTGAGGACAGGCTGAGAGAGTTGGGATTGTTCAGCCTGGAGAAGAGAAGGCTCCGGGTAGACCTTATAGCAGCCTTCCAGTACCTGAAGGGGCCTACAGGAAAGCTGGTGAGGGACTGTTTACAAGGGCATGGAGTGATAGGACAAGGGGGAATGGGTTTAAGCTGAAGGAGGGTCGATTTAGATTAGATGTTAGAAAGAAATTCTTTACTGTGAGGGTGTTGAGGCACTGGAACAGGTTGCCCAGAGAAGTTGTGGAGGCCCCATCCCTGGAAGTGTTTAAGACCAGGTTGGATGAGGCTTTGGGCAACCTGGTCTAGTGGAGGGTGTCCCTGTCCATGGCAGGGGGGTTGGAACTAGATGATCTTTGAGGTCCCTTCCAATCCAAACCATTCTATGATTCTATGATTCTATGATTCTATAATCCAGCAGCTTGAAGCTGAAGCTGGAAACATTGAGACTTGAAATGAAAACCTAGTTTTCTAGAGATGTTAATTGTATTACATTGCAAAGGTTTCTATAAGATCACATAGAAGTTTTATCTTCGATGCATGGAATCCCAGAAGAATATCTTAGATCTGATTTGTCCAAGCAGTCACATTACCTAAATAATAACATTTCCTTTAAAAAAATCAATGTAACTGTAAGATCAAAAAATTACGAGGCTGGTTCTCCCATCTTGACATGTGATGCATACAGCCACCATACTGCCAGGAGTATAAATGGTAAGAATTTCTGGACTGAAAATTGGTTTATGGATTATAGCCCTGCTGACTTTAAGTGATCTTTTATAAATTACGATTTCTTTATAAATGAACCCTTATCATTATGATTTAATGATAAAGAGAGACAAGATACAGCCAGCTGCAAATGAGAGTAAAGTTAGGAAAGGCATGCTGAAGGCTGAGCTCTTACTCTTGCATATCAGCATCACAGCATCACAGCATTAGCATTCTGCTGAAATGTAAGCGTGTAAACATCTTGCCATCACTGAAGACATGTCCATAGAAAGGTTGCTCAAGGTATATGTTTGTAAGATACACACGATGCCTGTTTGCTTGGAGTTTTTTGTGAAATATGTATGAATATATATTTGTTCTGGTCAATAACCTGCTTCCACTCTGCTTAACAGGACATTGCACTCATCATTTCCTGTTCCTGAACTGCTTTTGCTCTTGTTGATGCCTTTAGACAGCAAAAAAGGGAGGAGATCATCCCTCTGTTTACTTACAGCCCAAATCCTGTCCCAAATCCTGGTAGCACTTGCAGTGCTACAAAAGCTCACGGAAATGACACTTCTTGTCATTTGCATCCATAGAAGAGTTGAGCTTCAGTGGCTGAAGAGAGGTAAAATTTGCATGTGATTGTTAATTTCACTGAGGAACCTTATGAAAGTATATTCTATTTGCCTCAGACTTTCTTCTTTGAAGGTTAAAATTACATTTTCAGAAACAAGGTATCTTGCATGAGGGGTTTTGCACAGACACACTTATACACATATATACATGGATGCATATTAAAGGACTTGCAGAAAATCTGAGCCAAAATCTGACAGGAATCAATGTTCTGTCAGAATCTCAGTGCAGGAGCCTTAGACAGCAGCACTCTCAGCTTTCCCAGAGCAGGACCTGATCTACGAGGTTAATTGTAAGGATTCATTTCGTTGAGGGATCAGAAACCCAAAGCTGGCTCTATATAATACTTAAATCCTTTAATGCAACCAGCAGAGCCACAGTGCTCCTGTCCTGTAAAGCTAACGCTTTCTATTAATTCAAGATACCTGTTCATTTATCTTTCTTTCCAGGTCAATTGCTGAAGGAAGGGTTTTGTGGTTGGAAGAAAGGCAAGCTCACAGTTCAGAAAGACAGGAGAAAAACCGCTGGCCCCTTTGTAGTCAATAGGACTTTTATCACTGGCTTCAGTTCTGGATTTCACCAAATGTTTTTGTATACGCAAAGTTACATTTGTGTAACTTTTTCTGTACATTTGTTTACCAGATCTGTACATGCAAGTGAAAATCGGAAACACTTCTGAACTCTGTTTTCACGCAGTGATGAAAAGTTTTCCCAGAAAACAACAAACATGAAAAATGGCAGGCATACATGTATTGTTCACTAATATTTTCTATAACATAAATTCAAAGCTCCAGTCTATTGACTCCTAAGAATGAGACACTTTCATGGACAACTTTAGGCTGTGTCAAGACAAAATCCTACCTGGAAATCAGGTCAGAATTTATGATACTCAAAACCTGAATCTGAATTTTGTTCTTTGGCCTGCTTTTTACCAAAAACCAGCAGAACACAGGGAAATCCTACAGGTGATTACATCTCTTCATCTCACCATGAAGGCAGGGAAAATGGAATGACTTCTGACGAAGGGGACAACGTGAACATTATATTCCTGGACAAGCCCCTTTTCTCTCTATCATTTCAAATAGGTAGTGAAAGCTGACTAATCACATTAACATTTAAGGGCACCATTTTATAATAAAGGCTGGGAGATATCGTTGTTCATACTATTCCATAAAGTAGTGACCTGAACAGAAAATACGCTTTACATGAATCTCTCATTTACCAGACTAACAAGCATACACTAACCAAAGTGTGTAGAAACGACAGTGCAGTTTGTGGAATTCTCATAACACAGGCTGTAATTCCTCAAATGGTTAAAACAAAAAAAAAAATTATCTGTTAAGAAGTCTGGAGATGGAATAAATATGGTCAGTTCCTTCTGCACCAGAAGAGCTACAAGAACACCCATGTGTGTTTTTGAGACATTTGCTTTCTGTCAACCTGTTCAGCTAGTCTTTGATATTACTGAAGCAATTATGTAATAGGCATTAATGTATTTATAGCAAACAGACACTATCTTACTAAAAAAATAGAAATATTTATGGAAAAAAAACATGAGCTACTTATCTGACACACCAATATACCCTTATCTCTCAATGGTGTTATGTCTGAAGAATGAGAGGCGATGAGATCAGATGAAAGTTTTAGTGAAATGGACTCATGGTTACAAAATATTTTACTGAAAATGGCCTTGCTGCTTCAAGTATGGTCACAAATATTCTGCTACAAGTGGAGTGTGAGTGTATGTAAAAAGATAATTCTATCTACATTTACCTACTCTGATCCCAGTTGGCTGCAAAAAGCAGAAGAATCTTCCTGCCACAGTGGTCGCGATTTTCCAGTACTCCTGGGAACCCATCTGTCAGAGCCCGTTTGATTCCTGGATCATCAGCCTTGAAGTTTTTGAACATATCCAGGTTTAATTGGCGGTACTGGAAGTACTGAGCCAGCAGTCTGAAGGCCTCAGTTTGGTGAAACTTTCTGGCTCGGAGAAATCTCAAGATGAAGGCATCATCTGTACGTAAAAACCCAATGTCAGGTCTCGTGATGATCATGTCCCTGACTTGCTGAATATCCTGATGCAAAATGTCTGGGTTTTCATTCAGTTCCAGGCGGGCTTTCTCTATAGTCTCTGGACTAAGTCCAGCTTGCAAATGGGTCATCTCTGCACAAACCTCTTTTCCAAATCCTTAACTTCAGATATTTTAGTAGGAGAAGTGCTGATCCCATTCAATTGATGGTCCGCTGTGAGCGTGAGCCATTCAGAAGCTTTTCGCTATCAAGCTGACATTTAACAAATGAGAGCAAAGGGCTTTTCCTAGTCTTGCAGAAAGAGTAGCAGGCAGTTCACATGTGGTATAATCCATCCACAGGGAAATGGTGTTTATTCCATCACTTACTAAAAGAAAAAGCAAATATATATTAAAAAAGATTAAATATGAATATAAAGCTTACACTAATGCATTTCTGAAATTTATATAGCAATAAAATTGTTCTGTGTGTAAGAGGATAGCAGTCAAATAATTTCAGAATGGGTGTATTTAAGATAAGGCAGTCACTGACGTCTTGAATGCGTATATTCAAGCTTTCAGTAAGGCAATCTGATTAATTGACAATTAATACTAAGCTGTATCAAATTACTATTAGAATACATTTTGCAAAGGTGTCTTAGAGAAGTGTGGGAGTTTCAGCATCAAGTAACTTCAAGCCCAGGATGACAAAATTAAAAATAATAGTCATTTTTTTCCACCCCTAACAGGAGCTACATTTCAGCTTCCAAAGTATGCAGATTTACACTTATCATAATAAGTATAGCAACTGTTTGATTTGGTTTTATCACCCATACTATCAGCTTGTAGCTTTCCTTGAATTAAAGCCTGAGCTAATTGTAAAACTGGTTAAAAAAAACCCCAGAACTCCACCAACATCAGGGATATTTTCTACTTGCTAAAACCTCACTGAAAATATTTCCCATTGAGACTTAACACATCTTCATGGGAAACTTCCCGTGAATAAAGTGTTTGATGAATCTAATCCGACAGGGTTGGTGTTTTAGTTGAAGAGATGCACTTTATTCCAAATTCTTTTTTTTTTTTAGTATCTTGTAGCTTTCCTGAATACATAGTTCTGAATTTCATTTTCATTCCTGTACTTTACCTAGAATTTTTTTTTTTTAAAAGTGTTAGAAGAAAACCTGCTTAAGCTGTTATGTATGAGCAAAATGGTACAGTGAATCTTTTACATTTCAGTGACATAATTAGCAAGAGGCTGTCATTGAAGTCTGTGTAGTTACACTTGTGTGAAATAAGATCAAGGTCTGTTCCAGTGTGAAATGTGTGTGAAGAAAGATCAAGATCCATCCAATTTTCAGCCATCACAAAAACAGACAAGCAAACAAAACTCCCCACCGCTTAACTGATCTCTCTCTCTTTCTAATTTCTGAAAAAGAAATAATTGGTTTTAAAAATTTAAAGGGAATCCCTCAATGAAAAACATACTTTATTGTATTTGAAGAAAGCTGTTTGGAAAGTTATGAATTATTTATAGCAAAAACAACCATTTCACTCAGCTACTCCCCTGGGTTCAGCGTTCTCATATCAAACAAAGGGGACAGCAGCAACCAGAGCATTTCTTCATCCAGGGGCTGCTCGAAGTTACATTGCAGGACCTGGAAGTCAGTCAGCACAAGGCATGCCCGAGTTCCCTGTTTTGTGAGCTCTCATGTCATTGCTAACACCTACATTTTAGATGCCACAGCTGCAACCCCAGGATGAGATCCTGAAATTTGAATACAGAGAGTTTCTGCATATTTGCTTAAAGGACGTTTGCGGTGGAAGATAAACTTTTCATTCAACAGCAAAGTGCATTAGACTTGTCTGTGGGTGATACAAAGGACAGTTTGTTAAGCAGCCTCCTTCTGTATTCACCGTGGAGCTGGAGTTAAGAAGAGCTACCTGCAGGGCAGCATAACTGGCGATTCATCAGCCTGCGAAAACTTGGGAAAAGGCAGAGCCAGGGAGGAAAGAAGGCTGGCTGCCTTTGACAAGTCACTACGGAGTGCAAATGACTCCAGAAAAACAAGCCTTGAAGTTCTGAGGGGGTGAGCTATGGGTGCAGGTTATTCAATTCTTAAAGAAATATGAGTTGTATTAAAGGTGGATGGCACACATAAAAACAAAGGAACAGTTATTTGTTTTGCTCTCACCTTTATTAGACCAAATTAGGACAACTCTGATGGTATCAACTGAATTCCACTGATGTAAAATTGATGGAGGCCATGGGAAAATCAGGCAAATATTTTGTGCTTAAGATCTCAAATTAATGGTCTCATTAGCATTTTCTTGCATAAATCATGGATTTAGTTACAATTGTCTCCATGAGCTAGTTAGGGGAGCTCGGTGTGTTTAAGTGTGACATTGTCACTGGGGAGTGTAGTGTAAGGATTCATTCTTTCCCTAGGTTTAACAGCAAGTGGTAACCTAAGGAGGCTGATTGTGCTCAAGGGTGGTCGGTGGAGGGGTGAAAGCAGGGAACTTATTTGGTTTCTGTGTCAGCTCTGGCTCAGGACTCAGTATGAATTGGAACACGTTTGGAGCTCCTATCACTTAGAATTACAGAAGCATAGAATGACAGAAAGGTTTGGGTTGGAAGGGACCTCAAAGATCATCTAGTTCCAACCCCCCTGCCATGGACAGGGACACCCTCCACTAGACCAGGTTATCCAACCCGGCCTTGAACAATTCCAGGGAGGGGGCATCCACAACTTCTCTGGGCAACCTGTTCCAGTGCCTCAACACCCTCACAGTAAAGAATTTCTTCCTAACATCTAATCTAAATGTATCTTCTTTCACTTTAAAGCCATTACCTCTTGTCCTATCACTCCATGCCCTTGTAAACAGCCCCTCTCCAGCTTTCCTGTAGGCCCCTTCAGGTACTGGAAGGCTGCTATAAGGTCTCCCCAGAGCCTTCTCTTCTCCAGGCTGAACAACCCCAACTCTCTCAGCCTGTCCTCATAGGAGAGGTGCTCCAGCCCTCTGATCAGCTTCGTGGCCCTCCTCTGGACCAGCTCTAACAGGTCCAAGGACTTGTAGCAGTTAACAGTGACCCCACTGGGTTCATCCATTTTCTGAGAGTTTATGAGAGTAGAACTGTCCCTGCTCCTTTTCTGACTCCCACCTCCACCAAGATGCTTCTTTGGAAATAAGGCAAATTCTTGAAAGGTCAGCAACAGTGTACTCCAGAAGAAAATGGAGATATACTAAGGAGAGAAATTCTGGCCCTTAAGATTTTCTTATAGGATCCCCAAGAATTTAGTGTCAAAAATTATGCTACTTATGATCATTAAAGTCTCCCACTGTTATTACCTTACTTAAATGGATTAGCACTCTTCATGCCAAGGATGATCCCAAGGTGAGGAAGATGCGTTCCTCTCCTGTCAGACATTGTTGCCAAAAAACAACTTACAAATACTCAGTCTAACAAAAGATACATCTTTTAATGCATTTCAGAGTTTTCTGATAGTGAGCTGAGCTATAGCCATGGGTTACAGCTTACAGGAGAGCCTCTATAGGTTATCCTGATTATCAGCCAGAACAAACTTTGCACTAAAATACTTTATTGGCATTACATTATATATTGTAAAATAATCCAAAATATATATGAATAATGTTGTCACTATCTGAATCATAACACAAATCATGGGGTTAGTAATCCACTCTAGCACCATTGACTTCAAGGGGTCTGATTTCTGTCAGTGGATGATTTGGTTCTCCCACAGCTTACCTTGACAACAAATTTAATGCTCCATAGCTACCCAGTTTAATTGTCATTGTGCTTTCTCAAATTGTACTGATTTATTCTGATTCCCAAAGGTATAACAGAAGCACCTTCTCCATTCTAACCTCCTCCCACATATGGCGATTTCTGTTCTCTTCTGGTGTTGTGAACAGCTCTGATCCATATGCCAGTTTCTCAGATGTTTACATCTTTGCTCTGTTTTGGCTTGGTTTTGGTTTGGTTTTGGTTTGGTTTGGTTTGGTTTTTTTCTCTCAAATGAAGATGTTGGTCTTTTTTTTCCCTATTTTGAACATTGTTGCTGCATATTGGCACACTAGACTCTTTGTTATGGTCTCAACAGCTGTTTATCTATGTTGTGACTCTTTGTTCCCAAAAGACTATTTGCTCTCCTAATGTCTTTTCACAGCCACTTACAATAAATAATCCTTCTAAGGGAACAAAACCCAGCTTTAAACAAGGAAATATAATTAACAGATGTTTGAAACACAACATATTAATACAGAAAAAAAGGGAAATTTCCACCAAAATTACGGTGTCACATAGCATTTCCATTTCCAGCAAGAAAATGACAAGGGACAGCAAAGAGTGGCTTTAGGATGGGTAAAATACTGAAAGCGGGATACAGTGTTCAGGTAAGCACCTTACATATTTGCCTGACCCTCAAAACTAAAATTTAGTTAATAATAAAATGTATAGTAATACTTAATAATTAGCTAAAATGAAAATAATATCTCAAGGAAGTATATATATCACTTTCCATCCAAAGATCTTAATATGCTTTACTGCTCTCTTGTCAGTGACAGATTCTGGATCAGCATTCAATCCCTGTTTGCTCTACGTCCCCTGGAAAACTGGCCAAAACCTGCTCTCAGTGATAATGATGTTTGGCTGGATCATTTTGTTCCTGTCCACTTAGCTGTACCTGCAACATCATTTGCCCCTTGAAGCACCATCCTCATGTCCATTTGGCCCTTCCTCAACCACTTCAGATCCAGAAAGATTTTAGTTGCCTGTGTCTACGGACTGTTTTCCATTCAGTTGAAAGCTATATGCCACGTGAAATTTCATTACCACAGCTTTCAAATAGGGAAGGCACTAGGGTCTGATCCTCACCTGGTACTCACAGTCATCACTGTTATGATTTGTCTCATTATATAATTCCTAACTCCTAGCATTCATACAGATATTAGCTGTTAAAATCATGCCAGAAAAGAAGGGAGTGGGCAGGGAGGGAGGGAAAATGGTAATCTAGAATGATTTCATCTCAGAGTGTGGGTGTCATCTCATTAAATTGCTTTTTAAAAAATATTTTGATGGTAACTGTGGAAAACATCTTGGGGCTATGTTCTCCTTAGCAGGGATTGCTCCATAAGGGCAGGGGAGGAAGAATACATAGCTGTACTTGTAGGACTGGCTCCTATGGCACTTTGTGGCCTTGTGGTACCTGAGTAGGAACCTGTACTGGAAATGGAGCACTCAGACACAGAAAGGGACACACCCCGGCTCCGTGAGCTAATTTCAAAAGAGTGATGAGAAAAATTAACTCTCTTGTCCTTGGCTGCAGGATCCTGGCATCCTCCACAGACGGTGGGGAGAAGTACAGCCCTGAGTGATTTGCCTGAGGTCACAGAGGACACATTTCACAGAGCTGGGAACAGACCATATGTCTCTTGAGCTGTAAGCTTACAAGTTAACATCTGGGTAATCTTTCCCCCCTAAGCATAATTCTCTGCATCATGAGAAAAATGTGAAGCCATATTGCACACAAGGAAATGGAGAGGTAGACTGCAATGTTCCCAGTGTCCCCAGTGTAATCCCCCCAAGCTTCAATGGCACAATCAGGACCCCGAAAGTGTACAATTTCTTTACGTTTTTGCCAAGAACAACTCTGCTTTGGAGGATCCTGACAGGTCTATCTCACATCTCAAGTCTAATAGCCTGACTGCTTATCACAGAATCACAGAATGGCTGAGACTGGAAAGGACCTCTGGAGGACATCTGGTCCAAATCTCCTGCTCAAGCAGGTTGCCCAGGACCGTGTCCAGATGGCTTTTGAATATCTTCAGGGAGGGAGACTCCACAATCTCCCTGGGCAACTTGTGCCAGTGCTCAGTCACCCTCACAGGGAAAAAGTGTTTCTTGATGTTCAGGGGAATCTTCTGTATTTCGGTTTGTGCCCATTGTCTGGTCCTGTCACTGGGCACCACTGAAAAGAGCTTGGCTCCATCCTCTTTGTACCCTCCCTTCAGGTATTTATATACATTGATAAGATCCCCCTGAGCCTTCTCTTCTCCAGGCTGAACAGACCCAGCTCTCTCAGCCTTTCCTCACGGGAGAGATGCTCCAATCCCTTAATCATCCTTGTGGCCCTTCATTGGACTTTCTTTAGTATGTCTATGTCTTTCTTGTACCAAAGAGCCCAGAACTGGATACAATACTCCAGGTGTGGCCTCACCAGTCCTGACTATTATGAACATCTCCTGCTTCCCTGCAGCCCTTCCCTAAGGGACTAGACCCTCCCAGTGAACTTAAACGAGTTAAATATTGCAGTCCTTTCTTCTTCAAGTCCTGGTGCTTCTGTAAACCTTCACTAGGGAACTGTTGCTTCTCTTCAATATGAAGAGTTGCGCTTGTGACTGTAACAGCTGTGTGGGGAATTTGATGGTGTCTCACACTTTTCCAGGATGCGATCTCCTCGCTCAGGTACAAAACCTAACATTTCTTTCAGTTCAGTAAAAACAATACATCACAGATTCCTCTTCCCCTCATATTACAGTCTTCCTGTCAGCTTGAGTCAGTTACAGGTTACCCTCGGGCCACATTTAGCTGTCCAGCAGTGGTAATTTAGCCATGGCACAGCACAAAACGTGGCAGCAACTTGACTGATCTATGCAGCTCTCTGCACAGTATATAGGGCAGACATGTCTGCAACGCAGTTGTCCTGCTGTTCCTACAAGTTGATGGGATGAGAAGATACTGACAAGGTTATCTAACAGACATAAAATTAAAAAAAAAAAACCTCATTATCTTTTGACCTGAAATGTGCAAAACTTATTGCCTACTTGAATATTAAGGAATATTACAATAATTACAAGGGCATATAGTCATAGAACAAGGGTTAATGGCCTTAAGCTGAAGGAGGGCACATTTAGATTAGATATTAGGAAAAAATTCTTCACTGTGAGGGTGGTGAGGCACTGGAACAGGTTGCCCAGAGAAGTTGTGGAGGCCCCATCCCTGGAAGTGTTTAAGACCAGGATGGATGGGGCTTTGGGCAACCTGGTCTAGTGGAGGGTGTCCCTGCCCATGGCAGGGGGGTTGGAACTAGATGGTCTTTAAAGTCCCTTCCAACCCAAACCATTCTATGGTTCTATGGTTCTATGATTCTGATTCTAATTCTATGAATAGGACCATATGTAGCAGAGGGGGATTTAACTTGTAAATAAAAAAGTTAAACAAAACATCTGTGAACTTAATGAGATTGCTTCAATTTTTCTCCAAATCATAGTTTTAAAGTTTTAAGTATTCACCAACCACAGACAAACTGCAAATCCCCATGGGAACATGAAGCCTGGCCTGTGGCATGTCAAAGTAGCAGCAGGCTGTGAGGGACTTCCATGTCAATCATGAGCTACTCCAAGTGTCACCATGCAAAAAGCACCCTGGCAAAAGCATTGGACAAAGAGGTCACTTTCTCCAATAATATAGAAACTTCTTGCAGCAGAAATAATCAGCAGTATGCAAAACATAAATTCTGACTCCAAAGCCTGATAATTAAGCTATGTGTAGAAATCTAATAGCACGGGATCATAAGGTTGGTGTCTGAAAATCCCTAAATGCACTGTAGACGTTGTGTTACAACATCTGCACAAAGATATACAGAAAAAGGAACAAAATATATTATCAAGATGTTCAGACCTATATATCTAATAACGTGAAGTTTAGCTAATTTTACAGTTCTTTTGCTCCACATTTTAAAAATTAAGTTCCTTTAAAAAATATGAAATGCAATGGTGATGTATTATTACTCTGTTAGTGGCTTAGTTCTGCTTTATCCATTATGCCAGAGAAAGGCATCCATCATCCTGTGGGGTGGCAGTGGGGGGAGGGAGGGAAGGAGGGAAAGGCAGGGGCAGAAAAGAAGGAAGGAGGGAAGAAAGGCAGGAAGGCAGAAGGGAAGGAGGGAGGCAAGGGAGGAAGGAAAGGAGGGAGGGAATTCATGCAGTTCTCCTGTTTTTTTCTTCACCCCTATTGAAGTCTGAGCACAAACACAAATCTGCACACAGACGCTTCTACCAAAATTGTAGAAATTAAGTATATTATAATTTGATATTACCTTGTCAGTTTATTTTCTCAGTGGAGAAACATATTAGATGTAAGGAGTTTATTTCTATAAATCCTATTGAAGGGGAAAAAAAAAAAAAAACAAAAACAAAAACAACCCCAAACTGTTTGGAAAGAGCAGCATTAGTATCAAGAGGGAAACAACTTATAACTCATCTGCCAGAAACTACATGAACTTCTGCTCACTGAACTTCCCACTCCATAAAACACTGACATTGCTTCTTTTATTTTACTAATAGGACCTGATTGTCATATCTTGTTCGTGTATGTGCCAGACACCACAGCAACGGGCTGTGAGAGAAAATAATGCTCACTTGACGAACAATAGCACAATTGCTTTAGTAACTGCACACTTAAATTAACAATTGCATTAGTTTACAGTCTTAGTTTGAAGAAAATATTCTTCACCCCTTTATGAGGCTGATCATTTGTATTTAAATAACATGGCTCTCTCTTGGAAGATGAGGAGGCTGCTGTTACATGTTTCAATGAAGCATCCTCTGTGTTCAAAGCACATAGAGTGTAAGGAATTATGACCCAGTGCTATGGGGTGGATTCTGCAGTTTCTCCGTTGCCAAACTCAGTCACACTGCTTACGCTACTACTCAGCAGTACTCAGTGCTACTCAGTGTAAGAGTATCTGGTCTCCGCATCAGATTTTAAGTTCTAAATTATGAAATAATAAAGTAAGAATGACAGGGGTTTTAGAAAAAATAATAATATCTTTCACTGTTTTGCATATGCCTTACAAGAGTCTAATTTTTAGAAAATAATGGCTTTCAAAGCTGGATGAGTCAACAGAATTCTTAAGATAATCAGGATTATTTTATAACAGATATATATCAGACCTGATTATGCTGACAACACAAGCTGCCCCTGTAAACTTCATGCTGGGATACAGACTGCAAACCAGGGAAAGCTCTATAAGGTTATCTGACTTATCATTATATGAAAAAGATAACCCTTACCTTTGCTATGCAGTTCATGGCATAACACTGTTACATAATATGTCATTTAGATGTTGGCATTGCATTAACTTTTAGTACTGGAGAAAATCTGTGTTATCATCTGATTACTCAGAAAGCACATGAAAGCAGCCTTTCTGTAATTTAATTTTTCCTTCCAAATATGATCCAGTCACTGTTTAGTGATGGACGACGAGTAGCCATCTGGTCCTTAACTTCATTATTCCTGGAGCTTGTTTAGATTGAGGAATCAGCATTTTGAAAAGGCAAAGCTCCCTTTCTCCTATGACCTTCCCCACCCTCCCAGGATTAAACCATTGCAAACAGAATTAAAGTCAGGCCAGTAGCACACATGGGGTTTCTCCAGACATTATTTGCTTTGTGTTTATTTTATGTATGAAGCCCTCCCTGAACATACTGACTGCTTGCAGAGACCACAACTTAATTCTTAACTTACTGCAGCAAAGGCTCCACAGGGTAGGAGTGATTCACCCCACTTCTTCCCTGCACCCATTATTCATCACTGTTTGCCATTAGGAAAGCAGAACATTTGACTGACCTGGCACTTTCCCACCGCCCTTTAATCCCTCATCCCTCTTGGGGTTGAATATACCTGGTCAAAACAGGCATCAATTTGCTGAGGAGCAGACAGATATCTGCTGTTGTTTGGCAAGCTCCTATATCTCAGCACCTGGCTGGAGTCCTTACTTGGTCTCTTAACTCCCAGTTTTAACCCTTTACCTCCATCCCTTTCATCTCTTCCCTGCTCTGACTGGATCTGGACTTTCCCTTCCAACTTCTGCTCTTTCCCCTTCTTGCCCAGCTCCTTGACTGCTGAGCTGATTTTTCCAGCCCCCGTGCCCTCTTTCAGTAAGGATTGAGGCTGGTGATGGAGAAGGAAGTCAGGAGGGGAAGAAGGGGCAGGAAAGTGAGGAATGGGGAGAAACAGGGGCAGGGAGGAAAAGAGGCAAGGGAGGAGGGCAGGGAGAAGAGTAGACAGGGAAGGCAGGAAACAGGAAGGCAGGAGGCAGAGAAGCAGGGCACGGAGGACTGGAGGCAGAAGAGGTAGAGTAGATAGGAGGCAGGAAGCAGGAAGCAGGGCAGGGGAGGCAGGGGGAAGCAGAGGAGGAAGGGAACGTAAGGGAAGTAGGGCAGGCAGGGCAGGGAGGAAAAGCAGGGCATGAAGGGAAGTAGGACAGACAGGGAAGGCAGGGATCAGGGCAAGGAAGAGAGGCAGAGCACACAGGGAGTGGTGGAAGGAGGCAGAGAGCACTGAGGTAGGACAGGTAGGAAAGGCAGCCAGGGGAGGCACGGAGGAAGCAGGCCAGGTAAGAGGTAGAGGAGGCAGGGAGCAGGGCAGGCAGGGGAGGCAAGCAGCGGAAGCAGGGGACATGGAGATAGGCGAGGCAGTGAGCAGGGGAAGGAGGCAGGCAGAGCAAGCAAGACAGGTAGGAGGCAGGGAAACAGAGGCAGGACAGGCAGGAGAGGCAGGGAGCGGGAGGCAAGGCAGGCAGGAGGGAGCAGGGCAGGCAGGGCGGGCAGCAGGCAGGAGGCCGGGCAGGGAGCGGCCCCTGCCCGCAGCGCGGCGGGGCTGCGGCCGGAGCTGTCCGCCCGCCGGTGCTGAAACGCCGCAGCCCGGGCCCGGCGGCGCGGAGGGGGGGACGGGGAGCGCGGAGAGCCTCCCTGCTGCAAACCGAGAAAAGACAAATCCAAATACCTGCACAGCGCCAGGCAGCCTGCCGTGGGGCGGCGGGGGGCTGCGTGGGATGATTTTTCCCCCCCCCTGTAGGTGTCCTTGCTGTTGAGCTGGGTGGCTGAGAAAGATCTCCCGGCTCCCAGGTTCAGGCTCAGATCTCTCTAGAAAACTGTGAATGAGCGAGCGCCAGCTCCACGGGGCTAGAAATTTTTTTTTTTTTTTTTTTTTTTAGTAGGAGGCGTGTGCACCAAAGCCTGGGTCCTTCCACTCGGCGGCTGCCGTCCCCCTGGGTCCTAAGCCCTCCTGCCGCCCGCCCGGCTGCCTCCCGGCGATCCCGGCGCTCCCAGGCTGCGGGCTCGGCGCACCGCGACCGCCGAGGGAGTGGTGACAAAGGAGCTGCGGGCTGCTGACAGCCGCGAAAGCAACAGCGCAGCCGGTCACTGCGAGCTTAGCAGTGCGGGCTTTCACCTGGTGGCACGGTCTTCACCGCCTTTTTTCTCGCATCACCCCTTTCCCAGCGAAACTGGGGGAGAGCGCAGCCTCCTGCAGCATTTGCGGCAGCCACAGATTACCCTTGGTAATCTTGTATTACAGACGGGCTGCCTTAATGAACATGGCAGCCTGGGTCTATAAGAGAAGTTCATCTGGGTCAGACTACAGGTACATCTAGCTCAGGGTGCTGTGACCACCAGCAGCCACAGAAAATGTCTAGTGAAGAATATAAAAACAGGACAAGCTTCAGCCCTGCCCTTTCCCAGCCCCTCTCCCAAGCATTTTAAGTTCAGGAATTTCCCCAACAACGTGCTGTCTGTGTTTTTAGGATGAATTTGTCCTCTTTGAATTTTCCCAGTGTCTCCTAGAACAAATGTAAATGTCTGGAACATGCTTCCATAATGTCTTTTGACAAGGAGCTCCACAGACCATTTGCCTACTTCACAAACTATCACCTCTCTTTCATTATAGGCAACTGTAAACTTTAGCTAGCATCATAGAAAGGACAGGAGAGGGGAACTTCTCTTATTAAATTAGGTCCTGAAAATCACTTTCTGTATGAACCTCATAAGACCTGTGCTAAGCTGTACTTGAAAGACTTTGAGTGACCTGATGGCCTTGGCAACCAAATTCACACTCAACTACTCTTATCAGCACAGTAAGCCCAACTAAATGTACCAGCCAAGTGCATTTCTTCTTCTGCTACCCCTTTACATTGGGGAGTATAATTCCTGGGAAGTGGTGGATTAAAGTCAGATCACTGTCTTGGTATCTTTGCTTTGGACATCTCTCTTGTGTCAGTTACTGAAGTTATCTTGTACGCCAAAGAACTGGGTGATTGATGATAAAGATAGGGAACAACTTCTGCATAAGAAATGGCTAAACAGAGTAGGATTCTTCAGCATGGAAAAAAAGAGATGAATAAGGGTAGATAAAATAGTGGTGTGTTGTTTTCATAATTTAGAATATTTCATAATAATGAGCAGTACGAGGAAGGTAAATTGGAACAACATCTAAATATCATTTCCAGTTCAAGGACTATGAGACATTAAACCCACTAGGAGCTAACTTTGAATGAAACCAAAGGACATACGTCTTCACAAAATATTTAGTGAAGCTGTAGAACTCACTTCCACAGGAATTCAGGCTTCAGAAAATTGTTGGACATATCCATGGAAGAAAAAAACATTAAAGGCTGTTAAACATGAAGTCATGATCTCTGGCTCAGGAAGTCCCTGTTCCACAAATTGCTGAGGGTTGCGGTAATATTTGAGAAAGAATGATGATGTCCTTGCCCTGCTTTTCTTCTTTGTCTTAACCATCCACTGCTGATCACTGCTGGAGATAGGCACTGGGCTAGATGGACCTTTGATCTGACCCAGTACTGGCTGTTCTTACATACAAAGTAGACTTTGAGAATGTGAACACAACAGGAGCACTTTCAGCTTTGCTTTCCCTTGAAAGGGGAAGAACCAGTGGTTTTGTTCTGTTTGAAAGAGCATACATCCAGACAGAGTCATTTGCTTTTTAGAGGAAACCCCACAATATTTGTGAGAAAAGGCAAAAGGAATCTGTGGAAAAGATGCCTTGTGGTTTTAGAATGGTTTCCATGCACAACAATTAATTTAACCCACAACATCTTTAAAATTGGAATACAAGGTATTTGCATCCTGTGACCCAATCGCATTGACTGGAAGAGATGAAGCAGCAGTTCAAAGGCAGCGAGCTCAAAACTCTCACAAGAGCATTTGTCCCAGCAGCTTCTAGCCCCAGGGAAGTTAGTAGTCAGTTAGTAAGTAATCTCATTAGATCATAATTTTCTACATAGAGATCAATTTGGAAATAAAACAATAAGCACTCTGTTTTCATGATCCTATTGCAAGCTTCCACTCTTGCACGTATGATAAAGATTAATGTACTAGCTACTGTAACTGTGCAGTACTTGCCTGGGAATTGTTAATAATATTAAGTGGAATGAACATGACTCTATAAACCAACTGCCTTAGGCAGACAAATGAGTTGCCAAGTTTGACGTATGTTTAACATTTAGGAATTTAATATTTTTATTTGTTTTGTTAATTGAGGTTGGTTTTTTTCCCCTTAGTGTTGTTGTTAGGTGACCAGTGCCTGCTGATCCACTGCATGATTGACATGTAGCACAATGCTATGGTAGAAGCAAGTCTCTAAACATATTATAGCAGGGCCTTATCTTGATCCCACTGCAAATATTTTCAGGTTTCTTTCTCATCAACACTTCATCACCTCCTCATCAGTTTCTTTCTGCAAAGTCTGCTCTGTACTCTGAGAGCATGCTTCAGGTCTTCTCATTCTTTGCATTGTCCCAGTCATTACACTTCAGCTGAACTTATGACCTCAGAAACAGCAGTGTTGAAGGTATAAAACCTTTAGTTTCGTAAAGGTATGTCTGGGACATAAGGAACTCCCTTGCTCATGTGCACAGGCTGGATCTGCATCTTTTTCTCATTTGTAGTGCTGAATATGCAGAGCTAAGGGGAGAAAAATGTGCCAGTAATCACAGTTTGTCACTGAACACACAGAGGGAACAAATCAATTTGGAAGGGGGAGGATATTTTATATGGCCTTTTTGGAAAGTAAAACAGAACTTTGATATTAAATTTATTCTAACCTGGCCATCCCTGTCATCACACATATTGATTTTCTGTTTTAATGGAGAGCAATGAAACAACAAATTTGAAAAGCGAATGTGTATTTTCAGCACTAATGGAAAGGATCCATGTACATGAACTAAGAAGGGAGCCATGGAAGGGCAGAGTGGCTCCATGGTCTAGGTATGATAAATAGTTTCTACTGAATTGACTCTGTTTGCACTGAAACATTTTGTCTTCAATCAGTGACATTAAAAACACAGCCTCTTGCTGTATTTTTGACTCCCAAATAGTGCCATGAAGCTAGGAGCTAGTTTGCACATTTTCACAGCTGATACTGCATTCTCATTTGTACAAAGCCCAAAACCATTGAAATATTTTAATTCCTCAGAGTAAGAACTGGATTTTTTTTTCAATCCTCAAAAAATTCCAAAAAACTATAAATTTTTTCTCACTTTGCTTTCAAACTGAAACACGGATGTATATCTAAAGCACACAATAACATATTGATATTCAGCATCTTATAGGGTTAGTGTTTGTGGATGGTGTGCAAGAGGCGAACAGATCTTTGACATAATTCAGTATATATCTAGTGTCATTTACTTTCTCAGTATGATTTCTCCGATATTTAAAAAGTTCTTTACAGCTTGTGAATAGGGAATTTGAGAAATAATATCGTATAGGATGTCTCTGTATCTTTAAATTTTCTTTTATGAACAATTTGCTGCAAGTTTCTAAAATTAACAGTCGATTTTAATAATTAATTGGGAGCTCATTCTTTTTCCCTAATCTACAATTACCATCTGGCTTTATTTCCTTTGAAAGTAACTGCATTGAAAGCCCCAGTAGATTAAAAAATAATAATGCTAAAACTGCTTAGACCCAATAAATCATTATTCTTAAGGGAGAAGTAACTCTTAGATCACAGTTCAGAGGGATTCATGTTATAAATCCTCCCAGGTTTCCTGAACCTTTAAAATATTTAAAAATTTATACCCAAGTATGCAGAACATATGCAAATGGATTGTTCATATGATTTATTTAATGATAAGGGTCCAGTTTTTGCCATTTTTACTCCTGATGAAGAGAATTCACTCTTTTGCTGAGTTCACATGCAATTGCCTCTTCTGCCATTCTCAGAATAGCGTGTAACTGGGACACGAGCAAAGTTTTGGCCTCGAGCATGTAGAGGGGTGAAGCTGAAACATTCCTGACTTCATGGCAAGTCCTGGAGCTGGTGGGGAGATCCAGCACAGAGCTGGAGGTCAGCAGCAGAAGTCAGGTAAAGTCGAGCTCTCAGAACTGCGATCCAGAATTTCCCCCCTCAGCTCTTGCCTAAATCTGAACTGGCCTAAATCCCATAGCTGGCTTATTTTGGGCTTGTGAAGTTCCTGGTGTAGACCCAGGCTGAGTAGCTTGGTACCAAAGATCAATCAGCACTCAAAAAGCTTTAAGTGTCTCTCTGATGGCCTAATCATTTGGGTGTTAAAACCATTGACTTTAGGCCCAGATGCGTTGCATAAATTGTGTGCAGGTTTGGCCTCTTGTCTTCAGTCAGTTTAACATGGCAGCATTGATTGTGCTGACTTTAGTGAAATGCCTGTGATTTAAATCACCTGGGGACCTGCTCCTACTGAGTTCAATCACTCACAAAGTCAGTGCTACTCTGTCTAAACAATAACAGCACTGTCTTGCTAAACCACTAAGTATCCTTTTGTAGAGTGAAATATATTATGAGATGTCATATTTTGCATAGCTGGTACCTAAATTATATAACCTTTAAAGAATAGTGTAGTAAAACTTGGCCTTACTGCCTAAGGAAGTGAAGATCAGGTCTAATGTTCTTCCTGATCTGGGAGTAAGACAATCTAAGGTAGGCAGGCATGACAAAAAAAGCTCAGAGGGAGGCAACTGGTCCAGGAAGTAGATGAGTCCGCAAGAAGGTTTAGGATGGCTGTTACAGAATTAATTCAGAAAAATCCTCTTGGGAAAAACCTGGCTCCTTTCTGGTGCCTTACTACATTGGGATCAGTTTGCACATAAGCAACGCTTCAGCCTGAATTCTAACATACTGATCTCAGATACGATTTGTTAAAAGCTTGAAATATGTATGCTGTTTACTGTTAGTTCTCCAGTGTGTTAAATTCAGGGTTCCTTATCTTCCCAAAGTCTGTTGTATATTTTCCAATTGCAACTTTTTCCTATGCATCTGTCCAAAATAGCTTTAACTGTTGAGCTCAAACGCAAGAATATAACATCTGAAGTCATAAAAAAGGATTTGAAGGTTGGTAGTTTGACTGGAATAGTTAGAGATGAGGGGAATAACAGGATACTCATCTGATTGCTTAGTTTGTTACGTGATGATTTATTTCTGAAATATTTTTAAATGAATGATGCACATAACTGCATGCAGCTTTGGATGGGAATAACATAAATCAGCAACAGTAATAATGAGTGTGAGCTCTTGTATGTGTAAACAAGCACATGTGCAATATAAATTCAATTATCTCAGTGTCACTGAGGATATAGAATAATTTCACATTTGTGACTGAATAACCACAGAGATTTTTGTTGAAAACAAAAACAGATGGAGGACACAATCTTATTCTGGATAGCTGAAGTCTGTCTGTTGCAAACTGAAGTATACAAATGTATATACACATATGTACAGAAATAGAGGCAAGCACTGTGGCTGCAATCTTCAGCAGATATAAATCAACATAACTCCACTGACTGTGACAGAGGTGTGCTAATTTACACTAGCCAGCACGGGGGTAAGTGTGTGTATATAAAACAACTATTACACCTGTCAGCAGTCTGACATTTTACATTACCACTTCATACAGGAACATAAAGGATGCAACAGCCTGCTGAAGCCACTCTGCAGTACGGTTTTATCCCTCCTGGGATGCAGCACTGGAATCAGGGTCTAAACAGCATCAACATCATCTTGCAGACCCTGGGTATGCTTTAATGCCATCGGGGAGCCCCGGCACACTCCATCTAGAATATATATCAAGCAGAGGGACATACAGCAATCATGTACTTTTTAACAGGTGGGAGGCTTTTTGCTTGTCATAGCTGGCGAGCCCCCAGGGAGGTGAGGCTGCTGCCATCCTGATTCCCAATATATGCTGATTCAGTCATTAAAATGTGCATTCATCTTCCTTCTCCCAAGACCTAGCTGTGCACAGCAGGTTTAACTAAATTGCCAATAAGAAAGCCTCTTAAATCATCTGCAGTCCTGACTGGCAGCCTCACAAGCAGATGCAGCAACCGATCCCGAGGCAAAGGGAGTCTGTTCAGCAGCAGCTTTGCACTTCTCTGTGCACCAGCTAGGGGTTTTTTGTAATCATTAATGAGCGAGTACATTGAAGATGGAGGGAGGAGGGGCAGAGGAAGAGTGAGAAAAACAGTTGGGAAAGGGAAGGTGAGACTATTGGAAAATTCTCATTACCTTGTCTGCGCCGATGCCCTCTCTGCAGCTGCAGGATAAAAGGAACAACCCCTTCCCTTAAGTGGCCCTAGCTTCAGGGCACAGAAAACTGTTAATCAGCTTGTTCTCATGCAGCAGGAACCTGCAGGAGGGCTGGCTGGAGAAGTGCCAAGGACTGTCACTTCACACGTCCTGAGAAATCCCCCCCCCCCCCCCCCCCCCCCCCCCCCCGCCTTCGGCTGAGAATTTAATGGCTTTGGGACATGTGTGTGTGCATGTGTGTGTGTGACAGAGAAAATGTATTCCTTTCTCACTCTTCCAGGTCTCACACATGCTACTTTTTCCTATGTGTACACACGAAAGGTGTTTTCAGTAACTGCCAAAGCGCTAGATAGGAGAACTGATTCTGGCAGCAAGCCCTCTCCGTCAGTTATTGTTGGAGTCTATCACAGCTGCCAGATCATCTCTGGAGAGGCACAAAGTCCCAGAAACTCTTTAACCAGGTGCTGAAGCTCAGTTATTGCCTAACTAGCTGAGCACTATTAGCCTTGCTTCCCCTTTAGTAAGAGGTCAAGATATAACGTTGGGCTGTGATTTCCTAGACAGGACTGCATCTGGCCCTTCCTGATACGGGAGTTACAATCAGTATCATGAAAGCGTGCAGTGGTTTGCTCCACACTAGAGCTAAAGTTAGAGTACCGGTCGGTCACCCTTCCTATGACGTAGTGCACACTATGTCTGCATTGGACAAAAGTCTAGAAACTGTCATCGAATTGAATTGACTCTCTCTGTATATTGAATATCTCGTTGCAGAAGAGAAGCTGGCTGAGTCCTGCTGCTGAGCATCAAGTGCCACAGACCTGCAGCACCCTTCAGGAGTTGTCACGGACTCTGCAGGGGTGAATAACCAGATGATGGAGTAGCTCAACATGGGCACTTGTGTGCAACAGAGTTGCAGTCTCTCTCCTCTCACCTGTATTTTTTTTCCCATGGAAGTGCAGTATAATTTGAAGAGATGGCAAGTGCCTACTTGTTCTAGACGTTGCTGAAAATTGCGTGCTTCTCAGCATCTCTGAAAAGCTGTAGACAAATGCAAAATTATGGGAAAAACAGCAGGGCATGTAGGACTCAAAATATATTTAAAAAAAAAATCCCTCCTTGAATTCCAAACTAATCTCCATAATCACATATGACTGTGAGAGCTCAAAAACATTAAAAAAAAAAAAAGAAGAAATTAAATGTCTTCAGAAAGAAATTCTCAGGGACTTTAGATAGATGGACTTCGCTAGCAAAGAATTACAAATCGCCAGCCAGTAACTTGTCTCTGGCAGGATCAGGAGGAAGACAAGTACTTTAGATCTCCAAAGAAATGATGCCACTCTAAGCCACAGAGAGGGAGACAACTGGTGAAATATATATGCCCAAAAGAGACCTCATGAAGAACATTTGCCAGTATAATTGGTGTCCTAGTAATGAAAAAAGGATCAATAGTTGAGAGCAGTTGGTGGAAAAAATCATATTGCCTTTTTTGCACCATCTTTAGTGTGAAAAGACAAATCCATTTTTGGAGAAAATATTCCTACACGTCAGAAATTAGCAGCTTATTTATGAATGCCCAGTTTACACTGCTGACTTTTTTTCCTGCTGCACCCCTGTCTGTGATCAGGCAACTGGTCACCCAATACAATGGCAGCTCACTGTAAAGGATGCAGAAACTACAAAACAACTCCAGTAATTTAATTTTATTTTCTGCAATGAATGTTCTGTGCCAGGTTTTCTTTAAAAAAATCACTGACACCCAAATTTTGAATCAAATATGTATTTTTCCATAAAGAATTTATGAGATAACTTGTTAAAATTTAGCACATTCCCTAACAAGTAGTAGATTTAAATGAAGAAGTTGGTGCTTTGCTTTTACAGAACAAATTAAGAGATGGAGGACTTTTTCTGGGTCCATTTTGGGGAAAGAATGCGAATAGAGGATGTTGAAGAATTTGAGCTCCATTTTAAAGCAAGTTTATTTTCCTCCATATTCTCACAGCTAAATCTCTCTTTTCTGTTGGTTACAAAGCTCTCTTTATTTTCAGCCAAAGTTTATTTGATTTTTCTGTTTGTTTTTGGTTTTCTCCTTAACATTGCCCTTCTGGGGGACAGGACAGCCACAAATCCCAGTGTTTATTTATAGAGACCGATCAAGTTTCTGGAGAATTTTACTTTTTTTAGGCCAAAAAAACTACCTCTGGGAGGACGCGTCTCTGTTGCACGACGGGCTCCCGCTGTCTGGGGGTGATGAATCCATCAGGCGGGGCACAGCACTGTGCAGGGAACTGGCCCAGGCCCACGGGCAGGATAGGGACATTTGCATGGCTATATTGCCTTTGCATTCACACAGAAGAAAATGCCTGTCTCCAGCTATATGAAAACCCCAGTAGCTGGTTTGACATCTATTCCCATCTGAAAGCATTCTTTTCAAATAAGGGAAATAGGTAATATTTCACATGATTTCTGATTAGTGTCTCCCACAGTGACACAAATACATACCTGGCTTTACCAGGAAAGGTATTTTCCAGTTGCGACACTTGCTTTTTTCATGACCACGCTATAGTGGCAGCTCACAATCCTCCTGTAATCAGCACGTGCCCCCGGGTCTCCCTCCTTCTCTGTCATTTTCATCTGAAACTCCCAATTTGCAGAAGTTCATGTTATAAGCTCATTAAGTGCATGACTTTGCACATTATGCAATTAAATTTCATCCCATTTCTAATACTCTATACTCAAGGTCATTTAGTTTTTCCTGTACAATAATACAGTCTGCCTCTCTGTTGAGCTTTGTGTCATCACCAAACTTCATTAGTACACTCCAACTTCTTATCCCAGAGTCATTAATGAAGATGTTAAAAAATCAATCCCAAATGTTTAAGGATTTCCACTAATGGCAGTTATTTCCAGACCAATTATTGTTTCTCTTCTTTCACCGATTCTGAACTCATGTTTCTTCCTATTTTCTTCATATAATCTCTATAAATAATACTTTCCTATAAAGTGTCAGTAGTTAGCTACAATACAGATAGATGAGATTTAACTTTGGGTTTGGTGGGCGTTTTTTTGTATTTTACAAGGTTTAGTCAACCTTTGGTATCAAAAAGTATAGTAATCATCTGACCAATCCAAACATTACTAAATCCATATTATATCTTATCCTGGTTTCTATTTAATTTCCTGCTTTTCAATATTCACTACTTCAAAATCTGTGTTAATCCTACATCTAATTCAAATTAAATTCTTGATTCTGGGTTATTTTCCTCTCCCTTTCTTATACATGGGTAGCGTGCTTGCTGTTTTCTGGTCAAATGGTACTCCTCGATGCCTCATTAAAAATTCAGAATGTTTTTCAGATTGCAGTGTGTAAATCACCTTGTTTCTCAAAAGACCATTTTGAGTATTCTTACACCCCAGATGTGGTCATTTCTGTCTCTGTGCATTCGCTTCCATTAGCCATTTAGCCTTTGCTTTCAACTCATCAACATCATCTTTCTTACTGAAAAATGAGGCAAAGTATTAGTTTGGATCTCGAGCCATATCATTATTATGTTTCATGTTCAGCCCATCCTCACTACACAGTGGACTCATTTCCTTATTTATTTGTATGGCAAGAGATTTTCACTGTTTTTTTTAATTTTGCTTACAAAGTCTAACCTTGGTTTTAGCAGCTCATACACCTTGTGCTTTATTTTTTTTTACAAAAAGCATGGATTACCTTCCTTTGCCAGCTCCAAACAGTATACTGTGCTTCCCTCCGCTCTTACTTCTAGTGCACTTTCTCCATCACTGTTTTAAATAATCGGCAGTGAGATCAATGGTCTGCGGCGCCTTGTTCATGCGGGTAGAACTACGAAGGCGTACGAAAATCTGCCCAGTCTCCCGAAAGAGTTGTAGCTGCCTTGGCACAGCAGGGAGGAGGGAGCCGCAGATTCCTGTTCCCCGTGTGTCATCCTGTGGCTTCCAGAGGGGGGCAGAGCGAGCAAGCATTTCTGGATAAGGATGGGCTGGCATAAAGTGTGGTCTCATTAAAATCGGTCAAAACCTTTTCAGACGCTCACTGGTACATCTGAGGTTTGCAAAGTCTATCCCAGAATCAACATTTTGTCTGCTGTTCTTGGTATTAAGATACTTGGTGCAGGCGTATCACCACAGGGCATGAGAACATGTTACGTACGATGACTACTACACACGCATTTGGAAACTGCTTGGGGAACCCACTGGTGTGACACATTGGAAGCAATGAAATTAAATCCCTGGTTGATATTCAGGGCTCAGAGGGATGGCTGAACATATGCCATGAACATATAAAGTTGCCACCTCTCAGCAGAGAAACCCTAACATACGCGATATGAATATACTCACTACTAATTTAGCTCGTTTCCTCTGACTTTAAAGCTCAATGGAAGAGCAACACTTCACAGATGAAGCACTCTGAGAAAGCACAAATGACTGGTGATACCTTCCCGTAGCCTGATGAAGTGCGTCAGTCCTCAGTGTAGTTTCTGATAATTCAGTGCCTGTTGTTACTACTTCTAATAGTAAAAGGAGAATCCTGCAGTACTGATGCCCCAGCCCGGGGACTGAGGAGAGCTGTATCTTATTCCCATTTATCTCACATATCTGCTAAATGACAGTAAACAAAATCATTACTCTGCCATAAATTTCCTGCTCCATAGACTGAGGATAGTAATACTAGCCTAGAGCGTGGAGGTGTTATAGGTCCTAATCCTTTAATATGGGCAATGTGATTTTTGAATCATGAAAAGAAGGTGTAAAAGAAGACCAGGACATTATTATAGCAAATAAGCTAAAAATCTTTGAGGATTCAATTATATATAACTTTTTTGAAAGCCAGTGTTTTAATCATTCAACAACCATTTTTCTAAAGCAAATGCTGTTGTGTCTTATCATAGTCAGAAGTGACACCACAAAACAAGGGTTTGAGACAGCGCCAAGATCTTTTCTAATGCTTTTAGCTGGAATGAGAGTTTCTCAGCCTTGAAGCATGACAGCCATTCAGGAGTTTATTTCTCTGGCTTTGAAATCTGAGTTGTACTTAGCTATGGGATCTGACAAGTTTCTGCTGCCTTACATCATCCTGGCTCACCTGGCAGCACAGAAGAAGGTGTCTCACACTAATGCTGTCAAGCTAAAGCTCCACTGAGAGGACAGTGATGAATGCTAGTTTAAGTCTATTGAGCTTGTATTGGGTGGGCAGTGGATAAAGGCCAGATGTATAAAGCAGCAAGAATTATAAACTAAAATGAAAGGCTCCATGGCATACAGTCTAGTTCTTTCCATAGTCAAGATGAGGTTGTTTCTTGACAAAACAGTGATCTTTCCTAAATCAGGTTTTCCCCACAAGCCCACATACCCATCAGGAATTTGTTTCCTTGAATTACAGGCTCTGGCAGGCAGTATCTCTAGTAGGAGGAATATGGTCCAGAGAAAATAATAATAATTCTGCAAGAAAACAATCATTCTTTGAGGTATATACCTCTATGCCCCATGACTAATCTCAAGTTAGGCATGCAGGCTCAGTGTATCATTCCTTAGGTGAACAAATTTCAGCCTCAAAATGATGAGCACAGTCGACACTGTAATTGCTCAGTGAGTGATTTTTAAACACGTTTAATGCTGCCAAATCAAACCCAATTTCCTCCAGAACAAGGCTGCTCATTGATGCCCCTTGAAAGTTATTTTCATGATGCTCAGAAGTAGGTTGTGGATCAATACAGTTGTACTCTGTGGGAATATTTTAGTTCATCACATGGTGTAATTATCCATGACCACAAATACACAAAGCCAGCAATCACTGGCCAATTGAACATGTGTTAATTGGAAGTCTGTATGCTCTAAAACAACCAACAGCACCAGTTCCTTAGATAATCACTGCTTTCGGAGTGCCTTCTTGTTGTGAATGCCTTTTTGTGGTGGATGCCGCTAGGATGCAGGGGTTTATTCCCTACTTTCAGTTTTGAGGTATTGCTCATATTCCATGTGCTACAAGACACAGTCTTTCCTCTAGATCTCATCGGCCTCTTTCAGTAAAGGGCAGCACAACGGCTGTGTGTCACTGTGTTTCAGCTCCCTCTTGTTGTTTTTACCCACTCTGCTTGGAGACCTGCAGGATTGCGCACACACACACACCCCCCACCCCGTCAATGCCAACTGCTGGATACAGTGGTGCTCCCAGGACAGGACACCCTAAAAAAAACTTTTAAAAGGTGGGGAGAGGCTGTTTCATTAAAGCAGCTTGATATCCATTTCTTTATTGTGTTATTTATGTTAAGCACATATAGAAAGCCATGTATGTATTAAATAATAATACATGTTTTAAATAATAATAGATGATGTATTGTAAAGGCAGAAGAAAGGCTTCCCACCTGTGCAAAAGGAGTTTAGCTAGACACAACACCAAAAACCTGCGTCCTGCAAAGATGAGAAGAAAGCTTAAGTTCAGGAAATGTTTTCAACATCAGAGATAACTATCCTTTAGCTAAGCCTTGACTACTGCTACATTTATTGTGAAACAAGGAGGTAGTCAAGCCAGCTGATCTGTCAGAAAGATGAAACAGCCACAGATGACAGAGTCTGGCTGGGTGGGGTAGATCTGCCACTTTTCTAGTGTGGGATATGTCTAAGGGATCTTAGGTATTAAATCTGCTAAAACATGTACTGAAAAGGCATACACCTGTTAACTTGAATTGGTGTTCGCCTTGTAACCAAGATGTGGTTAGGGACCTATGGGCCAGAGAATCTCTCCTTCCAGCTTTAGGGTCTGGGCTGTTGATCTCTGAGTAGGAATCCCCCAATGTCAGGGTCCTGAGCACAGTCCCCCACCCCTACTTGTAGGAGTCTATTTGAGTTAACGAGTCTAATTGACTGAGTCCAAAGTCAGCTCCCTCACTAATAAGAACTATTATGAAGAAAGCTAGAAGCAATGTCCTGCCCTCCAAGCCTTCCCTTGGGAGCTGTGTGTCCGGTCCAAATATCTCCTCAGTCCTGACCCTGATCCTGACCGACTGACTTGACTTCCTGGCTTGACCCTGGACCAGCCTGATCACGATGGGCTGTCACTGGACTAAGGCTGACCCTGATCACTGTCCCTGGACCTGATCCTGACCCGGCTGTCTAAACTTCCTGACTTCTTGTTGGGGAGGTCACAGACTCTGCCTCCTTTGCCGTCACCCTCTGCTCCACCTCCCCTTCCCTTGCACAGCAGCTTGCCCTCGCTGCTCCCTGACATCTGGAAAGCGTAAACCCACGTTCCTCTTTACAGTGAATGTGTGCCTAAAAGACACTTCATGAGTCTAAACATACCCCAAAGCATTCCAGATGTCACTAACTAAGGCTCTGTGGCTGAGTCATGAGAACAGCAACGCAGCAGAGTATGATAGACTCACAAAAGCATTGTTTGGGAAGGACTTCTGGAGATGTCTGGTCCAGTCTCCTGTTCAAAGAGAGACTGTTGCTAAGATCCAGTCAAGTCAGCTGTGGCTTTGTCTATCTCAGTTTTTAAACCCTCCAAGAATGGAGAGTCTCTGTACAAACTGTTTCAGCAATGCACTACCCTCCTAGTGACTTTCCTCTCTTAACCTCAACCTCCCAAATTGCAGTCTGAGGTCATTTATGGTTGTGGTTGGCAGAACACTCAAAGTTCTCAGGTCCCCCTGGACTGAACACTGCTATTTATGTCAGCCACTGTACCTAATCTAATGTCATCGATAGATTGGCTGAGAGCACACTTTATATCATCATCCAGGTCTTTGATGCTGCTGATCATATGGGCCTCAGTATCAGCCCCTAGGTTACCCAGGTTGTGTTTCGGTCCTCACCTTGACTTTGAGCTTTTGAGCACTACTTTTTGAGCCTGGTAATCCAGCCAATTTTTAACCCACCTAACAGTCCAACCAAAAATCCCTTCCTTTGAGCCCATACTGCTTCATCTTCCAAAGAAGCATGCTGTGGGAGATGGTGCCAAAAGTCTTAATAAATTGTTCTCCACTCATCTACCTAGTAAGAGGATGCCAAGTGATAAGCTAGAGAGAGCAATTTTATTCTCCTGATCAACTGGCCCACAGTTGCTCACTTACATGGCTATCTATGGTTAGTCCCTTCTCCACAGTGCCCTGGCTCAATTAGTGTCCCATAAGCATTGTGCCCACACATTTGTGTCTAGTCACCCACAGACTAACACACAGGTACAACTTGTCTGCTTTGAGTTGGTTTTTATCTTTCACTTTTAGGCTTTCTAATTCTGAGCTACGGAGCCTGGTTTGAGCCTGAAACCTCTTACCATAAAGCCACACTGCTGCTCCCCATGGATAAACAGGGAAATTCTTCCAGTCCCTTATTTTTGGAATTGCTTCAGTCTTTCTGCTACAAAAGTCTGAGTTCTCCTCCAGGCCATGTCGAGCCTCTCTTTTGTCCTGGACACTTCACTGCTGGTTTGGGTTTTTTTTTAAAACCTTTTAAAAAAGATTTATCATTTCTTTTTAAATATTCTTGGAAAATGAGACACCTGCACACTATACATTTGTACCTTTCTAGCAGATTGCTGAGAGTTTGGGCTGCATATAGCAGACTACAATATTACAACACATGAAAAGGTCCATCATACTGAGTACCTGCTGGAGGACTGAGCTGGGTGGAGAGACAGGCATAGCCTTGGCCATAACACCTACTGGAACTGCCTTTGATAGATCTAAGCATCAAACCACTTGTGGGTTTTGTTTGAGAGGTATCCAGTTGTTCCCCTCCAGAACAGATCCCAGGACAAATCTAGCCTGCATGCTGTGATGCTGGTCAGAGAAATGGGACCCTGGAGTGAAACAATGAGTAATCCAAGCTGACAGGCTAGTGACCTGTTGACCCTTAGATAAAGAGCTCATTGTTGATGCTGTTAACACAGGGAAAAGAGTGATCCAAATCTTCTTAAGTATTTCCAGTAGATGGAAGTTCTGTCAGGGAGCAAGACATCTTGATTGACATCTCTTGGTGAGTGAAGAGAAAAGACTGCATTGGCCAAGTGTCACTTGTATTTCTGTCGCAGGACACTTAAGGCATACTTTGCCAATTTGTCGTTGCTGCATTTTGCTCAAATGCTCCATTAAGTACTAGGTAACAGAAATAACATAAACCTGCTTGTTCTTTTGGGGTCAAATGGAGCTGCAGAGTTTACTTGTGATGATGGCTTATTGCAGTCTGGCATGGCTGAGTTGTGGAGCATAGGAAAAGTAGAGAAAAAAAGTTGAAGTGTTCCCATAGAGTGTTTCTCATGTAAAAGCTCTGGGTAGAACCCTCCACTCTTTCAGAAAAACTTTAGGACAGATTTTAATAATACAGAGATGGCTTTTGCTGAAGCTGTAGGACCTCATCAACATAGCTGAAGAGCCTGACAAGGACTCTCAAGTCAGCAATCAAGCTTATTCTTGATTGGTCTTTCAGGGGAAGACAGCATTGCTTTGGAGAATACCAGGCAAACCGCTCTGAGGGGTTAGTGGCAATCCTTCTCAAACTCTGGGTTCTGGCAACACGGAATGCCAAACCAGCACTGAATACCAAACAGCAAATGATGCAGCTGTGGAAGGGGAAGAGAAAAAGTGCTACTGCATAAACACAGTGTCATTGGGCACTTCAGATTATGACAGTCAGACTGTTGCTAGGAGTGAGAAACTGCTAAAAATCTTATATAATAGACATTTACAACTAATATTATCACTGGATTTCCCAAATGTAGGCTGTGTTCCTTTCAGGCAAGCACATTCAGTTTCTACCTTATTTCTTGCACTCAATGAATCATAAATACTGACTCAGAGAGATGGGAAACGCTTGATAGCTGTTTATATCTTCTGCATTTGGAATAAAGCAGGAGCATATTTCCATCCCATATGATTTGCTGGATAAAGGACATGTCTGTGACAAAGAACAATGAGAAATCTGCTAAAGAAGCCCAGATAATGTGAATCAAAGAGGAAGTGGGCAAGGATCTTCCTGAGCACACTAATGGCTAAACAACTTGAAGAATGTAGAAATACAAAGATGGAAGGTTTATTAGTCAAATCCTCATATTTAAAAAAGGTTTGAAGACTTCAGCATCTATAATCTGGTAAACCTAATATTACCCACCGTGCAAAACTATGAAGTTCATTCATTAGAAGCAATGCACAGCAATATTTAATAAAAACTTTTAAAAGACATCTTTTAAAAGACCACAGTAAAAAAAAGGGGGGTTTTTTTTATTTTATTTTATTTTCTGTTGTTTTTTTTTTTTAAAAAAAAAGGTTCATTGGTTCATAAGTTGTGTTGAGTATCTCAGGGCACTGATTTAATGCCATATTACATCTTGACTAAAACTCTGCACCCTGAGAATGAGTCTCCCTCTTATGATGTGATGCTTTGCTACCTGTCCATGTCTCTAGGAGACATCTCTTTGAATGGATCTGTGCTTTCTGTGTGGCCTTGAGGAAAGTACAGCGAAGAATAAAAACACCTTTAACAGCAACATACGCCTTACTATTCTACACAGGGAAGCAGATGAAATATTAGGGAACAGCTATGCAGGTTAGCACAGAAGGCTGCTGCTCAGCTCAGCTCAGCTCAGGTCAGTAGTGTCTCTGCACTGACAACACTGCTTGCACTTACATGTATTTGAATCTCCTACCTGTATTTATTAAACAAGCCTTTTGTTTATGTGTCAACAGAGCTGGAATCTTGCCTCAGGATTATTTTAGTTTATTGCTATAGCACCTGGTACGGTGGCTAAACATAACCCATAATTAGGTCTGATTCAGCTGCTCTTGTTGGACAGCTTTTCCTACCAGCCTGACTGCTGAACACCAGGACAATTTTTGGTAGAACTGAGAAATCTTCAAACGAGATTAACAGCAGGCAATGTTTTACGGTTGACAACACACTTAGAAATGGCAGAAATGCAAGATTCTTATAAATTCATGCAAACAATGCAGCTTATTTAGGAAAAAGATTTCCAGAGTGGAGACCAGAAGTCATCTGTAGATTTTACAGGTCCTTAAGAGCTGGTAATGTTTTTGAAAGATGGGTGGTGTGTTGGGTTTGCGTGGCAGGGTTTTGGTAGTGGGGGGGCTACAGGGGGGGCTTCTGTGAGAAGCTGCTAGAAGCTCCCCCTGTGTCTGACAGAGCCAATGCCAGCCGGCTCTAAGACGGGCCCGCCGCTGGCCAAGGCCAAGCCAATCAGCGCCTCTGTGATAACATATTTAAGAAGAAGAAAAACACTTAGAGAGAGAGAGCTTTTGCAGCCGGAGAGAGGAGTGAGAAGATGTAAGAAACTCTGCAGACACCAAGGTCACGGAAGAAGGAGGGGGAGCAGGTGCTCCAGGCGCCGGAGCAGAGATCCCCCTGCAGCCCGTGGTGAAGGCCATGGTGAGGCAGGCTGTCCCCCTGCAGCCCATGGAGGAAGGATGAGGGGGTGTAGAGATTCCACCTGCAGCCCGTGGAGGACCCCACGCCAGAGCAGGTGGAGGCACCTGAAGGAGGCTGCGGCCTGTGGGAAGCCCACGCTGGAGCAAGTTCCAGGCTGGACCGGTGGACCCGTGAAGAGGGGAGCCCACGCCAGGGCAGGTTTGCTGGCAGGACTTGTGACCCCATGGGGGACCCCATGCTGGAGCAGTTTGCTCCTGAAGGTCTGCACCCCATGAGAGGGACTCCATGCTGGAGCAGGGGAATGATGAGAGGAGTCCTCCCCCTGAGGATGAAGAAGCGGCAGAAACACCGTGTGATGGAGTGACCGTAACCCCCACTCCCCGTCCCCCTGTGCCGCTGAGGGGGGGAAGGTTGAAGCCGGAAGTGAAGTTGAGCCCGGGAAGATGGGAGGGGTGGGGGGAAGTGTTTTAAGAGTTGATTTCATTTCTCATTCCTCTACTCTGTTTTGCCTAGTAATAAATCAGATGAATTCCCTCTCTAAGTTTGGTCTGTTTTGCTCGTGACAACAATTAGTGAGTGATCTCTCCCTGTCCTTATCTCGACCCACAAGCATTTCGTTATGCCTTTTCTCCCCTGTTTAGTGAATGAGGGGAGTGAGAGAGCGGCTCTGGTGGGCACCTGGCCTCCAGCCAGGGTCAACCCACTACAGTGGTGACTCTGGAGGCACTGTTTTTCTTCGGAAGTCCAAATGGAGGTAGCGTGCAAATTCAGATGGGGACTGCTCAGCAATGCACCCCCAAACATAGGCATTCAAAACCACAACTCGCTTTAAAATCAGCGGCCAAACCCTGCATTTCTCAAACATCTGGGGAATGATTTGATTAAGACATACCCTTTAAGGCGTCTTAAGATCCAATGTAGAGAAGGACAAGCAGGGATGGGCTGATATGGCCTCTAGGTCTATTCCTGGAAGAACATAACTCCATATACATTTTTCTTAAGACCGTGGAAAAGTATGTGAGGGGAATCTGACAGTGTATTCACTAAGGGAACAGTAGATTCTGAAATGAAACTAAGTGATAAGCTTTCAGCTCAGACAATCAAAAATCTCCTGAGAAGTACCATTAAAAACTGCTACAGCACCAGTTAGGGAGGTGTCGTCTGGTCAAATGAACTGTAGGACATGAACATAGCGAAAAAACGGATCAGATAACAAGCCTGCTCAGGACTGCTTCCTTCTGTTACAAAAATGTGTGCTTCATCCCACTACTTTCCTGACATTGTCATGACACAATGCATAAATGGATTGGACAAAGAAGAAATACTTTGTTCCCTTCCTGTCTGCCACAAAAGGCATTGCTTTGTTAAAGACAGAAAACACCGCATGTTGATGTGCCGTTCCCCACCTGATGCCTGTCCAACATCCTTATTCGCAGCAGCTAAAGAGCAGCTGCACCTGCCTGTATCTGCAGTGTATCTATCTTTGTTGAAAGGATTTCACATGACTGTGTTGGCAAATACTGGGTTGACTAAACCTAGCTGTCAGCGTGAGGTCGTAAGTGATGCGTAATTCAGAATAGTCAAGCATATACACCTTAGCAGAAGCCACGAAGGTAAGGTGTGCACACTAGCTACGGAAATAAACAGCTTGAATGAATAGATGAAACATATTTATGTAATGTTGGATGCCTCTACCTCTGTCTTAAATACAGGAAAATCGAACTTAATGAGTTTTGACAGCTTTCACAAGTTAAGTCTGACAGGAAGCAGACTAGAAATTTCTATCTTATATTAAATATATAAGCATGATAGCACCCTACTAACTGCCCCAGGCCTATTCTTCTCACTTTTCTTCCATGTTAAACGTTGTCAGTAAATTCCAGTATAAGCAGCTTGCTGCCACTTTGGGTTAACACCCAAGTGACTATAAGAAATAGTCAAAACTATATCATTATATCATTATAACTATTTCATAATAGTCAAATAGCCAGCCAGTATGGCATGTATTATACAGAGCTACTGCTCGTTCATTATGGTGTCAACAAGCACAATCTCCAGAAGAGCACTGAGCAGGGATGTGCATAGCAGTGCACGCAAAACCATGCATCAGCTGAGACCCTGAAAACTACGTACACTTTTAAGCTGAGATAAATTGCAATCCTCCGAATGCTGCTTATCGGTCCTCAGTCACAGTGAACGATACCCAAAGAGACGGTACTATCATTCTTCAAAAAGCTACAATAAGAGACGTTCTGGTATGTTGTGATAAAATATCATTGTGCGGGGCTGTTCTGAACACAGTGTGTTATTACTGGTGGCCTCACGGCCAGAGGCAGGTAGGAAAAGAGATGACTTATCACAGGCTGCTCCAAGGAACTGCCTAATTGCTCGTTACACCCTCTGCTCCCTGGGTTTCAGTGTGGCTGCTATGAACACTGATTTTCGCAGGACAGGACACAAACCCTTAGGTCACAGTACCTTGTACCAAAAGTACAAGAAGAACGGGATATAGAAGCGGAGTTTAACAGACAACTTTGCCTTCATTAATCTGATTATGTTGAGAGAGATCAGTTTTCTTCTTAGCTGTGATAAGACTGCTTACTAGATCTTGATTTCTTGAGAGCATTAAATCAATTTGATTTCATTATGCAAGCTCTTTGAGATAATGTAAATAATTTAACAACAAAACAAACACAAACAAACAAGAAAAGAGGAACCTGAATACTTCAGGCTGATCTCTTTCTGCATTGTTCCAGTTTTACACTTGTGGTTGTCTGATTTGATCACAGATCTGGAGTGAATTGTAACTCAAAGATGAGGACGTCTGTTCCATTTTCTCACACCGATTCTTTGAGAGTCTACATGTTAAAAGAGAAAGGAGGCATATTACTTTATGTTACCACACCAACATTTATCTCTCATTATAGAAATTATTCAGTCATTAATTATTATGGAAAGATCACTTTTATGGTGAGGCGATTAGAAACAGTAATTGGAGCATGCTTCATGCCATAAATTTAGTACATTGTAAATGAGTAGTTATATGTATTAACATTTAAAATAATCATTACTACTTAGCAGTAACAGAGGAGGTGTTGGACAGGTTCAGTGAATTGATGGAGAAGTGGGAAGAGTTGATACTCGAGGCAAAGGCCACTTATCCCAGTCAGTCACTAATCCCCAGAAAGTACCTTGTGCTGAGATTGTTAATGTAATTATCATATTTTAAAAGACATGACAATGGTTTTCACTTTTAGGTAAGTGAATCTTGCATCTTGAACACATTGAAGAATAGAAATGTGCTGTCAGAGACACTGACAGTTTTTCTTGTTTTTACATTTATGTACTGTTGGATAGAGCTGGCTGAATACTAGCTGATGTTTAAGGCACCTACATGCTAAGTTCAAAGATTTTCACCATTTTGGAAAGGTAAAATATGTTTGCTTAAAGGCTGCAAACCATTTGAGTAAGAATCAATAACTGCGTTTGATCCAGAGATCATTCGTGATACTCTGTAGATTAGTTCTGTGAGTTCATTGCTAAACACCTGGAGAATAGGGATCAATAAATGCAGAAAGAGAAATTTAACAAATATCAGTCATTATTTAAATTAGCAAAGACAGTTACAGAGGATTATGCAACCCTTAGAAAAGGAAATATAGATTAAATAACCAGATAAAATGAAAGCAGAGAAATTCACTTTCAATGAATACAGAGTTACTTGTGTCAAAGGCCTGTTGAAGTCAATGGCAGTTTCCAGGACAGTATTGCATGAATAGAGCTTTATGGTAAATATCATAATCCCTGTTGATCACTTTGTCTAAGAAAGGACCTAGCAAATGCTGAAAAGGTCTATGGTGGGATAATGCAAAGGTTAAAGCTATGAGGACATACTAGGCACATTTTAAAAGGAAAAGTTACAACTGAAAGAGGCAATGTGATGAGTATATAAAATAGCAAAAGATGTAATGAAAAACAGATGCTTGATCCTGGTTTGTCCTTTAAATGACCACAAAGACAAGAAATACCCATACTGAAAGGCACCAGACAAAATAGTACTTCGTTTTCTACTGTTTACAATTGTGCGGTTCATTGCCACAGGACACTACTGAAAGAAGTAGCCTAGTTGTGTTGGGTTTGTGTGGCAAGGTTTTGGTAGCGGGGGGGCTACAGGGGTGGCTTCTGTGAGAAGCTGCTAGAAGCTCCCCCTGTGTCTGATAGAGCCAATGCCAGCCGGCTCCAAGACGGGCCCGCCGCTGGCCAAGGCGCCAAGCCAATCAGCGCCTCTGTGATAACATATTTAAGAAGAAAAACACTTAGAGAGCGCTTTTGCAGCCGGAGAGAGGAGTGAGAAGATGTAACAAACTCTGCAGACACCAAGGTCAGTGCAGATGGAGGGGGAGGAGGAGCTCCAGGCGCCGGAGCAGAGATCCCCCTGCAGCCCGTGGTGAAGGCCATGGTGAAGCAGGCTGTCCCCCTGCAGCCCATGGAGGAAGGATGAGGGGGTGTAGAGATTCCACCTGCAGCCCGTGGAGGACCCCACGCCGGAGCAGGTGGAGGCACCTGAAGGAGGCTGCAGCCCGTGGGAAGCCCACGCTGGAGCAAGTTCCAGGCCGGACCGGTGGACCCGTGAAGAGGGGAGCCCACGCCAGGGCAGGTTTGCTGGCAGGACTTGTGACCCCATGGGGGACCCCATGCTGGAGCAGTTTGCTCCTGAAGGTCTGCACCCCGTGAGAGGGACTCCATGCTGGAGCAGGGGAACGATGAGAGGAGTCCTCCCCCTGAGGATGAAGAAGCGGCAGAAACACCGTGAGATGAACTGACCGTAACCCCCATTCCCCGTCCCCCTGTGCCGCTGAGGGGGGGGGAAGGTTGAAGCCGGGAGTGAAGTTGAGCCCGGGAAGATGGGAGGGGTGGGGGGAAGTGTTTTAAGAGTTGATTTTATTTTCTCATTCCTCTACTCTGTTTTGTCTAGTAATAAATTAGATGAATTCCCTCTCTAAGTTCAGTCTGTTTTGCTCGTGACGATAATTAGTGAGTGATCTCTCCCTGTCCTTATCTCGACCTGCAAGCATTTCGTTATGCCTTTTCTCCCCTGTTTAGTGAATGAGGGGAGTGAGAGAGTGGCTCTGGTGGGCACCTGGCCCCCAGCCAGGCTCAACCCACCACACTAGTAAATTCCAGAAAAGATCATCATTTGCAGCTCAGCCTGAGATGAGAACATGACAAGAACTAGAAGTCCTCGTGCTTTGAGGTATCAAGCCAGGGCCAGCTGGGTCTCGGGCAAAAGCTCTCCTTTTGTGGCCCAACAGAGAAGGGAGCAGAAGCGCTACGGTCAAAGGACAGATGTTACAACAGAAGAAGTGCTGCTTTGTAACGGCATCGTGGCTTTTGTCTCTGGTTTTACAAATCTGGAGGACGGGATTTGGTATTTACTGGGAAATGTTGTATTAAAATGTCAGCATGCATGTCACGCCTTCTTAGTGCTTGTGATTCATATTCCTATAAATCACTAGAAAGACAGGAATATTTTTAGCTTTTTATTTATCTCCGGCAGCTGAAACACTGAAGGGCACTGAGGATTTTGCATTAAAATCAAGTTAGCTATGTATCATAAGTTAAATTGAGTTTGTATCTTTTAATCCAAAAGCAAAAAGTATTTTAAAACAGATTGTAGGTTAGTGGTTAAAAAGAAAATGAGGCCTTGGTTATTCTAAGTTATATTCTCAGCTCTGAGTCAGAACTCCTGTGTGAATTCAGACAACTTATTTAACTTCTGTGCATCTAAAATTCCCCACATCTGCACAACGGATCTGCCTAATGAAGATGCTGACAAATCATTAAGTGAATTCTGTGTTCCAGACATGAAAAAACATCATGTAAATGCAAGGTGTTATTACTGAGCTTTGTTCTGAAGCTCCTACAAATGAGTCAGATTTCTCTGTCACCCCTCATCAAATAAAAGTAATTAAATAGAGACATCATAGCTAAGGACATTTGTCTGAATGACATTCTCGTAGAGAGTTGTCACCTGGTATCCCGCATACAACTTGGCGTACTTACCCAGGTTTATGGTGGGAATTATGGTGGACTGTTTCATTAAGTTCTCCATTTGCTTGGGTTTGGTTTTTTTTTTTTTCTCTCTCTCTCTCCCTCTCTTAATCTCTCAGGTCATCTGCAAACAGGTCTCAAGGATCACTGGGCCATTTACGAGGTGCTGTTTTCATGTTGCATGAAGCAGCACCATGGATGCTGGCTGAGCTCAGACCAGGAGCTGCATTCCTACCCTGTCTTCCCTTTCCCATCAACAGTCAACGCAGTTCCTTCATAGTGAGGGATATTCTGTCAGTGCTGATGATTTTAGCAGTGTGCATCATGCAAAGGTGTTCTGCAACATGTTTGCTCCCAATTACAAAAAAGGGAATTGAAATAATAATCCCCTGTGTTACTCAGCAGATTTGATTATGCCTTGCTGCCGTGCTTTTTGAATCCATGTTGTTTCTTTTTCTCCTTAGGGAGAAATCTTTGACGGCTGCCTCACAGGTGCTGGATGATGCTGGAGGGTGCATTTGGGCAACCAGGAGGAGACTCACAAGGATTGGGATTACAGCTGGGAGCCAAATTACTTGTATCTGCCCAGGCTTGCTGCAGGGTAAAGGACAGGCTGAAGGTTGCATGCAAGAGATCATTAGAATAAATGCTCCCAGCAACAGCACCAACAGGAACAGATTGTATAGAAAGTACAAACACAGGGACACTTCAGGCAATGTGCATGGTGACTTTATGCTTGCAACTGCAGATCACTGTGCTATTCTCTGTGAGCAATGCCACCTCCTTGTGTCCTGGATCAGGCCCAGGAGAAAGATCTTTCACACAATAGACAAAAGAAATAACAAAACACACTGAAAACCACCCAGATACAAGAACCGCTTCCTGCTTGTGGTGAGTGGTATGATCCAAGGAGTAGCGTTATTTCTAGGTTCCTCTTTTCACGTCTGTAAAGACAAACTAAACAACTCTCTTGAGCATCAATGAAGTCACTGGCAATTGTAGGTACCCTACTCCAATCTGTGAAAGAAATGCAAGATGTAAGTTTCAGCTCCGCAATTTTGGTTCCAGACACAAGAGGAAAATTTTTCACAATGAGAACAATCAGCCATTGGAATAATCTCCCCAGGGAAGTGGTGGATTCCCCAACATTGGACACTTTTAAGATCCAGCTGGACAGGATGCTGGGCCATCTTGTCTAGACGGTGCTTTTGCCTAGACAGAGCTTTTGCCAAGAAAGGTTGGACCAGATGATCCTTGAGGTCCCTTCCAACTTGGTATTCTATGATTCTGCGATTCTGCGATTCTCGCGCAAGCTCTGGGGTTGATGGGCATGGAATTGCATATTTTCCTTCTAGCACAACAGAGTCATAACATAGGAACCCCAGTACAACCTCCCTGTTCAACATGGTTCAACTTCAGCCTGAACAGTACTGCCTCTGGGGGGAAATAGTTCAGATTCTCGTAAATCATTCGCTCAGATGCTGAGAGAGCTGGCAATGGTGTTGGTGTTATATAGTGGACGGCAGAATAGATTCCCTCATCTATTTCACACAGCTGACAAACAATAATGCCCTTCAGTCTCTCCCCAGCTGGCCCAGGTTCAGATGACCAGCACAGTAATGAAAGTCTCCATATCCTATTAGCAGTTCTCAGGCCATCCATAGTTCATTGAAGAAATGTCTGCTCTGAGCTGAGATGGATGGCTTCCTCTGTAATGAAAACAGAGTGAGAAGTAAGACGGCAGGAGGAAGACCTGTTTCTATTTCATCCCCCTCTATGCAGGGGGAATGATACTTGGAAGGGGGCGGAGGGTGGGAGAGTTTTGTTAAGTATCTGGTACTTTTGTTTCATGTAACAAAAGAAAGACAAATGGTAACACATTCATAATTCTAGCACCAGTTTTGACATAATAGGACAAAATGGTGCCTGAGGATTCCTGTGTATCAAGCAGATGGGCCATCCATTATTTTCCTTCGGGTCAGGGGTCATCCTAAAACGAGAGTCAGCAATCATTTTGCAGGGTATAACAAAACCATTTTTTTCCTGCTTCTTAATCCCAGAAAGCACTACTGTCCTCTACTTTTGTCCACATACATTATCATTTTTGTCTATTATCTGCGTCCCCAGAGACCTAATAGTCTTTTCTTCAGTGCGGCTTGATCTGGAGCAGCTGTAAGCTTTGCTGCAGGCAGTGTCTGACAACCGCTTGTCTCTTGGTCAGTGTCAGTTCCCTGGGGGAGGGCAGGCATTCATTTCATTATTAGACGCTTGGAAAAAAAATCCTATATTCATTTAGATCCAGAATAAATACGTAATATTTGGAACAAAGGACTCATGTTCCAGTCCAGCTGGCAGTGCTTTTACCATCGCCATTCTTCAAGGCCAGCTCCTGCTTAACGCATGCATTAAGGTCATTTATTTAAAAATAATGGAATGTGCCGCAAAAGCCCCTTTTTACTCTGTCAGTCTAAATTTCACCTTCCAGCATCTCTCATTGATCCTCGAGCACTAAGAGCTTGTGTGAAACAGCACTTTTGTAAAAATAAAGATTGTTCAATTATGGTACTTGGGAGAAGAGAGCAATAGCAAAGAACAAGCCCAGTCTTTTTTTGAAAATCAGGCCTGGGTCTTATTTTGTCATATAACATTGTGCTCTTATTCAGGTGTATGGTGAACATGAATTTTGTCTATAAATTACCTCCTCCATTAATGGGGTAAAAATGGATGTCAATAAAACGCTTTATTGTTAGCTTACTCCAGGACATCCTAGTACTTTACGTGATTACCGAAGGTAAGAAGGTGCCTTTCAAACCTGTTCACGTGCTTTTGCTGCAGTTGTCCAGCACAGCTGGTTATGTTCCCTTCTATCTGAGACACTCAAGAAATGGGCTCTGAACCAGATGGCTCCTCTGTTTCAAGAAGGAGCTAACCCTGAAAAGGCACAGGATTGTACAGGTTTAGGATGAAATCTTGGCCCTGTTGATGTTAACAGACATGATCATTTATTTCAACAGGACCAGAATCTCACTGGTAATATACAGCTACTATTTAAGTCAGACGCTAACCAAGATTCAAGTGAAATGCACTTCAAGGGTAAAATCAAACCTCTGTGCATCCTTCGATACCAGCTTCCAAAAATTTAGGCTGAGATTTGTCTGAAGGAATGGTAGCAACTAAAAGCTAAGCATGAATTCTGAGTTACTATGTCCAGGGGGTGATTTATCATTCCATCCTTACCTTAGATGGTGGGATTATCCTTATCCTCACCCTTGTCCTCGTCCTCATCATAACTTACATATTGAAGTGAAACCACTTCTGTGACTTTTTTTTTAGCTAGTTCAGCTGGTCCAGCCGACTTTTGAATTAAGTTTCTTCAGCTTTTTAGAGAGACCTTGTGAAATAATATAATCCTGCTGTGGAAAGGTACGAAGTTTTGCTTACACTACTATTTTTTATATAATCATTTTGTTAACAGAAGTAGTGATTTGGGAAAAAAAAAATCCAATTAAAATATTTACTGATATCTTCTTTAAAATTTGTATTTTCGTAGGTATCATGGATGTTTTGTATGAAAAATATGTTTCCTCTACTTTAAGAGGAATCTGTCTTTAATGTAAGACAACAGTGTCATAAATAGGACCAATAGCAAACATGTAGTAAAAAGGTTGAAAAAGAGAGAACTTTGCTATCGATGTGCTAAGTAGTCTCCATCATGTAGGTATCCTCTCTTTTCTAACCATTTTATTGTTAAGTTGAGAAGAACTGGGGATTAAGAAGAGGATGGGAGTGTGGAGAGGACAAGAAAGCATACTGAGGATCCTTCCGTGGAGTCTCCAGCTTCTCTCCTTTTCCTAGATATCTTCCACACCACATGTTGACCTTGAATAGAATTTTTTACTCAGAGCAGTAGAAATTTTTCCTTGGGTTTGGAGTAATGGAATAAGGCTTTTTTTTTTAGTGCCCTGAAAAGAGAAAAGAGAAAATATTATGTTTTCTGTCATACCATGGGTCATAATTGGCATAAAGTTAGTAAAGACTACTCAATCCTTTTATTAGTTGGCTAACATTGACTAGTTCTAATGACAACAATAGAAAAGTTAGTGGTGTTTTACTGGAGTTGCCTTTTAAAAAGGTTAATTGAGAGCTTTCTCAGAACTGCAACTGCAATGGTGAAAAATTAAATATATTTTGGGATTTACTCACATTTCCTTCTTGTCAAATTTTGTGGGCTTGGGCTGATTCCAAGTGAGAAACAAGAAGAGTATTTCTTCCAGAGGACATAATTTTGCATGGACAATCAATAAACATGACTATTACCAAGTCATAATCAAATTTCCTATGCAAAAATTTCAAACATGCCCCACTTTCAAATATTTCTGAGGAAAGAAATCCCTACCATGTTTCAGAGAAATTTGACCCCTAAATATGCACCCTGCATTTACAGAGGTGATCAAGAATCTGAAAAACACCTTCGTAGTGCGACTTCTAGAATTCCCCCAAACAATTAAGTCCCCATCCTGTTTTTGGCTACTTTTGAAGTCATGCAATCTCATTACTGAAATCAATTTTGTGGTCCTACTTTGTGGCTTTCAAAAATGGATTTTTTTGCTACTCAGGGAATTTTATTTTTTTTTGTTTATTTATGATGGCATAGTCTGAAGATTCTGTTGGATCTGATACAGCCAGTAAGTTCAAATGTCCTGCAACAGCAGATGTGTCACTTCTTTCAAGTTTTTACCCCTGAAAGGCAAGTTCCAAACACTTTTCAAGACATTTTGCAGGCAGATACTTCAAGCTGTAAGGTGAGGATAACTATTTGGGAGGGACTGAGACCAGGCTTGGCATCTCTTCATCATTTACAGCTGTTTTCCCTCAATGCACATACTTCACTCTAATTACTGTTAATAGGAGTTGGTTGTGCAGTCTGAGGAAGTCTGAATTAGTTGCTGTTCACTCAGTAGAGATGAAGCAAAGATGTTTGTGACTAAATAAAACCCTGCCATTCTGCATACCTAGCCCATAGCACTAATTGGACCGCCACCTTGACAATATGGAAAGGGCAGGGGTAGTAATTTGTCTTTCTTTTGTACAATCCACATGAAGGTCAAGAAGACTTGCAGCTGCTTCACTCTGGGAAACACAAGAGTGGCTTCCTTCCCTCTTCCTGCCTCTGTTCTTCCTTTCCCCTTTACCTTCCACTTTCAACAGCAAGACAGGAAAAAAAAAAAAACCACAAAAAAACCCCCCACAACCCAAACAGAATAACAGGAAAGGAAAGTTGGAAAGGAAACCTTTCAATGGCCTTAACCGCTATGCATTATGGCCTGGGAGAAATAAAGCTCATCCCAAAGAGCTGCAGCCCTGAAGGTAGGTGGTCTTATATATGGGTGCTTGTTTCTGCCAGCTCAGTTTCAGAGTCCAGGCACATACATAACTGAGTTACTGCAGGAGACTGCATTGGCAGAGCTAGAGTGGCTGTTGGGGTGGGCTGCTGTAGCAAAAGGCTGTAAGTTGGTATGGAATTGTAAGTCAATCATGTTTCTCAGTCCTAATTTAATGCAATATTTAAATCTTGTTAGGGTATTTGTTTCAATCTCAGCTTAGCCTTTCTTAAAAAAAAAAATATTAGCTTAAATGGATTGTATATCAACTTAGACTATGTCTACAAAAGCTCATGATAAACAGACCAGAGGGTGCTTATGCAAACTTTAGCTCTGGTTTAACTAAACTGATGTACAGTCTGGCCTGAAATTAAATCAGTCAGTTTGCTGAAAGAGATAAGATTTGAGACAGTATGTCTGTGCCCCCCTTGGAAACACAGGATCATTCTGTCAATGTGCAGCTATGGAGAGCACCACATTGTTTCCTTTTTCCAGTTAATATGATATTGCCATTATTACCTAGGGATTCTCCAGAATAATACATATATAATGCATTTACCTGATTTATTTAAAAGATATTTGTTTATTCTTGCCTTATTCCTTATATGTTCCCTCAGTCTCCTTTTCTCTCATTTTATGTAAGAAAATAAGCTTTTCTGTCAGCAGTCCTATTTCTCTTTGATAAAAGGTTACCTGTTGTTAATGTCTTGACTAAGTTCTTAATGAAAAAGTACAAACAAATTTTGTAAGAAACCAGAAGAAAGTATTATTACAAAAAAGGTAATAACGTTACAGCTGGCTCCTCTGTAAACTGCTAACTTCCCATTACATGAAATACCCTACTAATCTACATCCTTTTTCCCAAAACACGCTATATTAGAAATAAATAGCCACCTTCATATGAATCACAAAGCATCCTGAGCATTTCAGAGCATGTAGTCATTATGTTTAACTAGCTCATTTTTTTGCTCTTCATAGCTTTTGTATCATATACTCGTCTTTCTGGCATAAATATGTAGTGACCTCAAAACAAAGTCAACCTTTCTTCAGTCAGACTTCCTCCAGCTCCACACAAAGCCTCCTGAAGAGCCACTGTCTCGCTGCCAGCTGAGGACTGTCCTGAAGGTTATGGCTCTCACCAAGCCCCTAGCAGGCACAACACCCTGGCACAGCTGGCTCTTACGGGGTTTCCTTCATCATGACTGGAAGCACTCTCTTAAATATGCCAGGGACGTATAGGTTTGTCTACACTAGGAAAAGAAAAAGAGCCAGGGCACAAGCCCAGGCTAGGTCCATGATAACCTGTAATGTTTAATAGCATGCTCCCTACCACATATGGCTCTGGCCCATGGGAGCTGCAGTCTCCATACAACGCTGAAATGCTTTGCAAGGTGGCACTGAGCATGGGATACTCATATTTATACACAGATCAAGATTCCCTGTAGTTTCCTTGTTTTAGTTTTGGGGTGGAAGAAGGAGGGCGAGCTAGAGAGATGTGACCTGTGCACTTGCTCTCAGGGTCAGAAAATGGCTCTCGGACCTGTTCAGGTTAATATGGACCTTGTCAGGGGATAAGAATGGGAAATACAGTGAACATACCACTCTCCAGTCAACTATGTATTTCACAAGGGGGACTGAAGAGTTATTTACTCCTTCCTCTTTCCATCGACCTTGTAGCACCCCGAAGTCACCTGCAGTTTACAGTCTTGTAGCACACCCAGCGATCCCATCACCATCTGCACTTCTCTGCTGGCTCTAGCAGCTCAGTGGGACCCAGGCTGTGGCCAGCTCTAGGCTGTCTTCATTTGTTTCAGGAAGATTTAAAACACAGTGTTTTGCTGGGGGCAAATTTACCATAGGGAGTTCATTTGACATTTTATCTGAAATAAAACCAATGCTAGCATCACTTTGAAATGTAGACATTATCACAAGAAAGTCTAAATCACAACTGTTCAGTTTATTAGAAAGCTGATTTTTTTTCAGATGTTATTATATTGGACTTTTCAGTTGTATATATATTACTATTTAATGCAAATGTTCAAATAAAGGTATATCTCACAAAATGAAAATATGTATCTGTGCTGCACAATGAACACTGATGGAGTCACACTTATGCTAATGAAGCAGGGGCAAATAGTAGGCACATGGTGTGCTTTATCATAATCATGTAACTGGTTCTTTTTGCCTAAATCTATCTGGAATCTTATTGTTCTTACTTCGTTTCCCTTCAGAATGATTAAACTGCATGATTTAGGCTGTGGCATCTGGAAAACAAACAAATACACAATGTGCCTGTAATTTTGACATCCATGTACCTTCCCTGGAGCTGGCATCTGCTACAAGAAACACTGTGGAGAAAAGGGCAATAGTAGGTGGTGAAATATCATTATTCTGTAACCCTTTTTGTAGTATCTGACCAAATTCTGGAAGTAGCCAGAGACCTTATGGAAAAATAAAGTATTTCAGAGAAGGCATTACATACTATGTTTGGTCAACTCTGCTTACCCTTAGTGAAATGAAACACTTTGTACCTAAAATGCATAACCTTCAAGAATGGACTGGCCTGGTTCCAACTCCTCACCATTCTCCTGCTGGTAAGATGGACATAAACGGGTTTAATTTTACTTCAGATGATGGAATAATTTAGTTCTTTGTACAGGATGAGCAATCACCAAATGCATATATATTTGCAGACATGGCTTACAGAGAACATCAAATAAGCTGCATGAGTACTGCTCCTGATGTGCTTTGCTCCTGTTTCTTCCCTGATATAATTTAATATGGAACAGAGTGATTTTTACAGTATTTTCCAAAATGAAGGGATGCATATGTTAAAAATAATGAGAAATCCATGATACTGAAGAGAGCTTTCAGTCCTGTACCACTACAAATAGTTGGGCTACGTACGTTTTCATTGAGCTTCTCAGCATGTTTCTGTTTGGGAATGCCTTCAGTGTAAACGTGCACTGATTCTCCTTTGCTTCTTGTTAATGGGAGAAACTTGTAATGGTCTGGAGCTTACTGCATGTACCAGTCCAGATTTTATGGTAAGCAAACATTTTCTAATACCATTAAATCCATTTCAATATTGACTCTTTGGGTCTATTTGATTTTGGGGCAGAGAAATGTTTCCATATTTCGAGGCCCAGATGACTGTGAACATCAAGGGTCCAGTCCTGCCTCTGAATCAGACCAAAGCGCATGGACCCTTCCCCTCTCCTGTGCCCTGGCTTTCATGTGAAGGAGTGCCCAGCTCATGGTCTGGAAGGGATTGGAGGCGCAAACTCTATCCAGCACTGTGATGTAGTCACTTTGAAGAGACCAGAATCACCATGCGTTCCCACCACTCTATCTAGATGCAATGTTTCAGTTCATCTAGAAAGTCAGGATCTCCATTACTGCAGGATTTTAGATTTTTTTTCCTGTTCCAGCATATTTTAAAGTAGAAATGGTCACATGTATGGTCATACCTATGGTGACATATTACTTATGCTCATTTATGTTAGAAACCACTTGCAAGTATTGAGTAACACTTGAAAGAAGTAGGTTCTAAAGACAAGCTGAAGAGAGATCTTAGCAGCAGATAGGTCTTACCTGTCTTCTGATTTCGTGCTCTGGCTTTTATCACAAAGATAGGAAATTTCTGCATGTTCTACTGCTACCAGCTGCCAATGCCCCAAGCTGCTGCAGGCTAATCCACCTGCTCCGTGTTCCTTCTCACCAGCTAGATGTACAAAACACCACTGGGAAAATGATGCTTTCATGCTACAGAAACCAGCAAACCAGAAGTAAAGCAAGGCACAGCTGCTGCCTTGAGAAGCCCCAGCCTGAACTCCAGGCTGAGCACTCATCTTAGCCACAGGCTGCAGAGCAAAGCAGAAGCAACAAAAGTGAATTGCTCAAGGGAAAGCAAAAGTTTGAACATGAGGCAAATGAAGCATGAAAAACGAAGCAGTGAACCAAACAATTATTCACCACTACAAGAAAATCCATTAAAGAAAAACAAAGCCATTTACAATAGCGCAGCTGAGGGAGGTAGAGATGAAAGCATGGAAAACAATCCCCCCTGAAAAGCTATCTTAAAATTCTAGGACCAAGGAAGAAAAGTGGAAGGGGAAAGGAGGGGGGAAAAAAGTGATGGGGAAAGGAAAACATCAAAATGCAAATTAGCAAGCTTCATTAGTGGCCTCATTCCAAAACATGCAAGGAAAAGACTAAACAAGAGCTATTGCCTCTCTGGGCATGGTGCCACCTCATCACGCGCGAGGATTGAATCTCAGATGACTGAGATGGGATACCAAAAGATGATGGAAATGGTAAAGTAAATGGTGAAAAAAGGGTTTTTTCCCCTCCAATGACGTTCAAAATACTGTACGTTCTACACTACCACTGTGTAGTTCTATGACTGGGTTCACTAAAAATAAATGTAATTGAGGTATGTGTTTGCCATGGTACTCTGTTTCTAGGTAAAATTGTGAACATGCTAATTCTGCCAAGTGGCTTATTCTGCAAAGAAGCTGCTGCCTACTGTATGGCAGCAGCACCACCGAAGACGGCTATGGCTACATCCAGTTTCCCAGAACTGTCTCTCATTGACCCCCATTAGTGACAGATTAAGTGTTATAGACTTTTTTTTCCACACGATACTCACATATGAGAAGATGCTTGGGGTAATCCAGTCACCATTCTGTGTACCATCAGTCAGGGTACACAGCCCAGGGAAGGGTACACAGTGACACCAAAATGATGTATGTAACATATTCTGGGATGTCATATTGTGCAGAAAAAAAGGGCAAAGGAAACAAACTGTCTATGATCTTTGGATATACATTATTGCCAATCTAGAACACAAAAACCATCCAGTATCTATTATGTATAAGCATGAAATTGTTTCAAACGCCACGAGGTCTATGCTTTATGCCTATTATGTTTATTGAATCCTTCTGATTTCTGAACATATTTATTCATAATTTGAAGCTTTGCTGTCTGACTAGGAGAGAGAGAATATTTTCTGTATGGCTTACATGGTAGCTAAAGTACAACCATGTGGATTCATTTGGGGCTTTTCCTATAACCCCAGGTAGTGTGACATTTGTAAAAAAATGGTGAGCCAACAACATATAGGCTACTGTATAGGGAACCTGGATATATATATATATCCCGATGGCAGAACAGTTCTGGAGAGGTAACACAGAGATTCCCACTGCTTGCAGCATGCTATATCTAAAAAGTGAAAGGGCAGGCTTTGAATACAACATGGGAAATTATACAACAAGTGAAAAGTATGATTTGCGTTCATTTTCCTGACAAAAGATTCCATTTTCTAAAGTTTGAGAAAGACCAGTTTGCAGAAATAGCATCAGGCTAGGCTGTTTGCAAGGGGTAAATACTATTAGTTGTTATGAATGCTAGCCTAAGGTTAAAACATGTGAAAGCAAAATCTATATTTGGAGTCAGCAACCATTTTAAAAAATCATTTAAAATTTTATTTGAACATAAGACTTCGCCATCTCTCTACTAACTCAGGCAACATAACTTATCTAAAACATATTCAAATCCAACTAAGGAAACAGATCAAAGAGATCTGAAATGCATGAAAGCCCTCGGACATTTTAACATCTTTTTAAAAACAGAGATTATAACTTCTGCCATTATTAATTTAATTCTACTCAGACTCATTCTCCTTTTTCCTTCTCTTTAGATATCACACATGCTGCTTCTATGCAGGATGTTTCTTCTGCAAGCCCTATCAGCCTCTTTCTCTAATACGCTGCCAGGAGAGCATTTATGTATTCGTCTTTTTCATGTTAGGAAACATGGTCAGTGTTGCTGGCCACAGGCGAATTCTGTAGCATATCTATGCAGAACATTCTTTTTTAGGATTCATTGTCACATTTTGGCCCCAGATTTCTGACGCTGTTTACTGAAGCATCCCTGCAGCAGACAAGAACACAGAAACTGCCATGGTGGATAAGACACATGGTCCATCTAGCACAGCATCCTGTTTCCAACAGGCAAAAGCCCAGCTGCTTCCAAGGAAGTGTCTGTGAAGACTTCGTCTTCAGAAGAACCTGCAGGGAGCATTTTGACTAGCTGAATGTGTCCTCATTCTCATCCTGAAGCACAAGGTTGTCTTAAACTCTGATGCAAGAGCCTTCAGTCCCTCATTCTTTTTATGATGTTAATTTAAATACTTCTTAGAACCATAAAGATATGGAAAAGCTGAGAAAAAATTCAAAGCTGGTTCTGGAGGCCATCAAGCATGTGTTACCTGTCAGCATACTCTACAGGTGTCCCCACTGGGTTGTCTGATCCTCCAGTCCTGTGAAGAATAAGTCTGCTTTTTCTTCTCTCCAATTACAGTAGAAGTAGAAAAAAAAAAGAAAAAAGAAAAAAAAAAAAAGTAGACTACCAGTCTCAGGAACACAAGGGTTTAGAGCTGCTACTGCTGAAATTGCTTTTCTCTTAGACTGTAGAAAGTGGACAAAATTTATCAAGGTTGGACTTAGCAGGTGCTGCCAGACAGGCTTCAGCCTCCTCAGCCCAGACTGAGCAAAGCTGCTGGGCTCAGGCTGCTGCTGGTGCTCTCTTAGCAGGGATGTTCCATGCATTTAAGTTGGATTCTGCCTTAAAACTCAGCCTGTTAATGTACATATATCCTGCTTTTTGACTAATTCTTTTCAATACTGTTTATTTCATAGGGAAAAAGATTGTTATGTGTTGAGAAGGAAATTGCCCCCTTGTCACCTCCTCCCAAGCTGGGGGCCTCTTTCATTTCAGTCCAGAAGGTGATGCCTGCAGAGCGCTCCCATGAAGCACTGCTGTAGCAGAGAAAACCTTTTTCCCTTTGCACAGCTCTTTCCTTACCCTGTTCTGCCAAACGACCACAAAGGTAAGGGAAAAGACACATTTCACCCTTGAACATACTCCCTAGTGGCATTTGGAGCTTGTTAGTGTGTGCTTAAGGGTTGCCATATTTTCTTAAATTGTCTTAAAACTCTAAAAAGCCTTGAAAGAGGTTTTCCTGTCTTTTTCAGATATTCACCTTTGTTTCCAAAACTGCCTGAGGATACAGGTTATGAAGGATGATAGAAAACCACATTACATACTGTATGCTCTTCCTTCTCATATCCTCTCTACTAGAAAAATGGTGTTGACACTCTGATAATTATATCTGGCTTTCATATATCAGAATTTAGCTATGTCCTACAGCTAATAGTAATTGCAAGAATTTAGCTCATCAGGTGAACATGAATAGTTACATATAAACAAGGTTTCAAGCACTCTTACATTTGTGCACAGGTCTTCTGTCTTTATTATATTTGTAGAGACTCTTACCTGGAGACAATTACTAACACCAACAATAAATCTATATTATATATAGATATAATGTTTACTCAACACATTCAGATGCAAAAAAATTATTTATGTGTATGATATTGATCATGGAATATCATTTTGCTTTCCAACTATATTAAGAAGACACAAGTCAAACTACTTGTTATTTTTAAGACAAAAATCAATTCACTTGCCTGAAGTCCAGCATATCTGCTTTATTAGTGATTTCTTTTAGGGCATAGGCCCATGGACTATTTAGGAACTAGGTTCAATATTTATTTCAATTGTATTTCACCAGTTGATATTTATTGAACTGGCTGAATGATGTTACAGTCTCTCCTATGTCCTGAGAGACAGTGCCTTAAGAGTATCACCTTAGTTTCTGAAGCTAAAAGGAGTTGCACATTAAATACCACAAAAAAAAAGGAGCCCATGAGATTAACTGTTATGTATACAGCCTATTGAAATATTGATAGTTTTGAATATGGCATATGGCATTTAATCTTCAGAAATTATGATGTAAGAATTCTGTCTATGCATGAATTTCAAGGTTGTACAGAATTCCCTGGGCTGAATATCCGGCCCCACAAAAACAACATCTGCTAGAACAGGAGCTCCAGGACCTGCAGCAGAAGGAGCCCAAATTGTGAGCAGTTCAAGGTTGATACAACAAAGCTTGCTCTGCCCTTCTCTGACAAGCCCAAGTAAGAGGCATTTCTCCTTGGGAAACCAAGAAAGTAAGCAAGCCCACTGTTCAGACACAGCACTGACCTAGCTAGCTCAGCATGCTGCTGAGGAGTCTGCCGGCACTTGGCTGCGCAGGTGTACCCTCACGTGTAACTAGAGAGCACCACAATTTGCTTGGCTTTTGGCTAAATCTTTGCTTGATTAAGGATGTTAGGGGACCTGTATATCCTTATTACCGCCTCCTAAATCCAGAGCTGGGCACAGAGGTACCCATGCTGATGCCTGCTGTGTTGTATCAGCATGTCCAGCAAACGAAGTGTGAAGGAGGAGGCTGTGGGAAGGACACAGAGTTACTTTGTGGATCAACCAAGCAGAAGTGTGGCTGCGCTGGAATGGGCCGCAGCGCCATGCTAGAGATCAAAAAAGCATGAGTGTAGGGTGCTTGGGAATTTCCTTTTCTTTCCCACATAATCTTGCTCTATTTCTCTCTTGTTTCTTGAAAAGAAAGAGTTGCCTCAGATTCAAGACCCACTTAAATTCAGCCCAATAAGACACAGAGGATTTCAGCTGAAGAGTCCAGAAATAAAAAGCAGGCAGTTCTCCCACAGCCTGCTCATATTGTCTTGACAATGTGACTTCCAAGTCATCCTTTTGTCATTGTAAAAGGAAATTCAACTCCAATACATACTTCCCCACAGATTGCTATGTGTTGAGAAGGAAATTGCCCCCTTGTCACCTCCTCCCAAGCTGGGGGCCTCCTTCATTTCAGTCCAGAAGGTGATGCCTGCAGAGCGCTCCCATGAAGCACTGCTGTAGCAGAGAAAACCTTTTTCCCTTTGCACAGCTCTTTCCTTACCCTGTTCTGCCAAACGACCACAAAGGTAAGGGAAAAGACACATTTCACCCTTGAACATACTCCCTAGTGGCATTTGGAGCTTGTTAGTGTGTGCTTAAGGGTTGCCATATTTTCTTAAATTGCCTTAAAACTCTAAAAAGCCTTGAAAGAGATTTTCCTGTCTTTTTCAGATAGCTGCTCTCTTCCACAGGCTTTCCAGGAGTCTGCAAGAAAGGTCTCCTCCTGTGCTCCCAACAAGAATAGTTTCTATATGGCTTCCCTTTAAATGCGGTATACTGTGCAAATTCTCAGCACCTGAAATCCAATCCTGCTATCAAATGCATTAGTTCACATATTCCAGAGGGTTGAAAGACACCCAGATTTTTGAAAGCTGTTTATCTATAAGGGTTATCATATGTTACAGCAAAGTCAATTAACCTAGTTAATCAAGGTGTAAAATAAAACCAAAATAAATTGAAACAAATTAAAGTGGATTTGAACCAAAACAGCAACTCATATCTAAAAACACTTGCTTCACAATGAGGGACTAAGTAACCCCCAAAAAACTTCCTTCAAGATACTTTGTCCCTGGAGAGCAAATCAGAAGTATTAAAAGCAGGAGCTAAAAATGGCCAGCTCATTCCTTAACAGAATAAAAATCAACATCTTCAATTATTAAAAAAAGAAAAATGAGTTCATGGCACTAGCTGTAGCATAAATATTGATATAAAAGTCCCAACATCAGGAAATACCAGTGAATGCATACAAACACAGCCATCTCAAAAATCTTCTGAAGTTATGGAAGATGATAAAAGCATAAGGTATGATGTTTGACTTCCTGGAGCCATAGGCAAGTATGGAAAGCCAAATTTCCTTCTGTTGTCTCCTTGAGAAAGGCTGGGGGGGGACACAACATGGACTATTGTCTGTTCTCTCTTCAGTAAATTAAGCATGTGTAGGTTTGGCTTGTTTTAGTTGATTTCAGCTTATGCTGTAGCTGATAGCATTTGTTGTGCCTGAAGAGGCATTTAACATTTTATGAACAACGTCCTGATTAAAAAACCTGAGTTCATCCCCACATTAGGGACTGATTGGCAGCAGGGACTATCTGTTCGCCAGGGTTGGAGGTGAGCCGGCCGGTCCATCCCTTCTCCGGCGGGTGCCACAATTGGTCACTGTGGGTCTGAACTCACACTTGTCTTTCTTACAAGACCACAGAGCTGAAAGTTATCTGCGCTTGGGTCTGTCATTTGAAACAAAGCCAAAACTGAGGCAGCAGAATCTAATCTTTCAAACATGACCTTAATCTACTCCTGCAGTTCAAAGGCTTTAAAACTAAAGCTCTGCATTTAGATCACCTTTACTCCAAAGTAATGTTCATTCTTCGCAGAAGTCCAATTCCCTTAATAATTCAGTCTAGGTAGCCACCTCACAAAAACCACAGTCACACTTTAATTTGGGTGCCTGCTTCCACAGCCATCCTCTATCCCAACCCTAGACCTGGGAGGCGCAGAGGCCTGGCAGCTCCATATTGAAGCCCACCTGTCTCCTGCTGGGTTGACAGAAGGATGGGGTAGGCGAGGATGCCTTTTGTCCACCCGTGGTGCTGCTGGTGGGACACTGAAGTGGCAGGTGTCACATGGACTGTAGTCAGCAGTTTCTGGAGTGCCTGGCTCTATTTCACTCATACAGACAAACTGCTGAGATCCTAGGGAACACATGTTATTTTGGAAACCACAGTTTCCTGTCTCTCTAAAAGGAAATACCTAGGGATTTCTAGTCTGAGAACAGGTTTGAATTTTCAGGTTTCATTCTACTTCCAGGCAAAACTGCCTCCTAGTCACCTTCACTGGTGACTTTTTTGAAGTTCGTCCTTCAGCTCTGCTTGATATCATAATACCATTAGTCCTAATGAGGTCTCCAGCAAGCATTGCATTGTTGCTCCCTTACCTACTTACTTGGGGAGGAATAAAGGGCTGAAGATTCTGTGGCTATTAGCTCAGAGCCCTGCATTCACTTACATTTTTACTTTAACTATCTCTGTTCACTGTAAATTCCCTTCACACTCTGTGGTGTCAAGAACACATTATCAGTTTTTCACTGATCTCAGTTTCTCAGGTGCCTATCACTGCATGTGTTGTAAAATCAGCATCTGTGTATACATGTGGCCAGGCTTAGCAGCTGCTTTTACAGGATAAACTGTGATATATATTCTGCATCTGAAATCAGATGAAGCCCCAAATTCATCAAACATTTTATTCTAAAGAAAGGCTACGATGCCATTTGCATTTGCAATATATTTCTTTATTAACAGTTTCACAGCGTGCTCACCAGCTCCAAATTTTCTGGATCCGGGATTACGATTCATTCGTTTGCTCTAAGAGAAACACTCATTCATTTTGTATTATGCCTGCTATATATAATACTGTGCTACTACACAACACTGCTACTGCCTGCAGCTTTCCAGCTGTCAGGGAAAAGGAGCCATCCTGGCAGGGCAGTCTGTCCCAGACCAGTCACCCTGGAGTCTTGCATTAGTGTCAGACTTTGCACAAAACTCTTCCTAACTTTCAGATCCCTGGTCAGATCTGAAGATGAACAGTCAAATGGTAATGTTTGTCCTCTGGCAAAGATCCCGTGGAAGTCAGAGAGTGCCCTTCCACAAAAGCGCTATCAATATTTGTTGTCTCTGCTGGTGTTAGAGAGAATGGCTCCAAAGAAGAATTAGAGCCCCCAAACTCCTAACCTAAGTGGAAAGCAAAAGGCAAGCTATCCATAAAATCAGCAGATGGTAAGAGGGAGATGCTAATGAGTGGTGTCACAAGCAGCGGTTGCAGCTCAGCAGCCGCCGCAGCATTATTGAGTGTTTATTGTGGAGCAGTCAGTGTGACAGCGAGCCCCCCCAGAATGAGCCGCCAGCTCCCTGCAGGTCAGACTCCGTGTCTCCTACAGCTGAGCCCTAACTACAGCCCCACAAGACAGGGCTTGCGATATTTTCTTTCCTCCCCCTTGACCTTCCTGGCTACTTATAGATCAGTGACTGCTGTTCCAGGGTTTCTGTAACCTCTGGCAGGATTCAGCAGTGTGGGCCCGTAAACCCTCGTCTGGCAAGTGTGGAAGTCAAAGGTGCTGGGATTTTGGGGTAAGAGTGCAATGGCAGTTTCAACCACACAGAACAGCAGAAGAGAAAATCAATACGTCTAAACAGGGAAAGGAAAATGTGAACAAAGAGGAATAATTCCCCAGCCTCTGTGCAGCTATGACAAACACTGGAGAGCAGGACTGAAGTACAAAGCCTAAAAGAATTACTAGCTGGAGTTCTGTCAAGCTTGTCCCCTTAGGCTTTTCCTGGGTCTTTCTCTCTACAGCTCTTAAAATGGCATTGACAAAGGGAAGTACGAAACACTTAAAGACATATTTTGCTGTCTACAGTCTTCCTTTCTTATCTTCTCAAGCTGCACAGGAAAAGTGAACTGTTACATCTTAATAAGATTTAGGCTATAAGATTTCAAGTCATCTGTTTTTTCTTTAATTCATACTGGATGGTCAGCTCCTGGCAATGCTGTATGTAGGTGGGATTTTTGGAAGCCCTCAGCACTGGCCTAATTCCTCTTTTGTTTAATTCATTGGAAAGATCTGTGCTGAAAATAAGAAGTTATACAAGCTGCTTGTATCAGGGACCAGTATGAGGCCTGATATGAAGGGCAGGTCACCCTAACCCTGCTTCAGTCACTTTCTTTCGCTACCAGGTCTGACACTGATATCCTGACATGGGGTGCAGAGCTAAACCTGACCCTTTGGGGTATGGCTAACCCCATGCTCTGTAACAGCCATAGGTAATACAGTATAGGTAACTCCATTGCATTTTCTAAATGTTTTCAGCAAGATATTTCAGAAAAATCAGGGAAGTTGGTCTGAGTGCTTCAGGAGGAGACAGGAATCCTGGAGACCGGTCATACGTAACGCAAGTTGCAGCAGGCGGCAGGATTTCCGACAGAGGTGTGATTGCAGCTGCCTGGCTGAACTCCAGACCCACCATTGGGTGAAATCACTAGCGTTCACTGCCACCACAGCTGACAGCCCTTTGTCTGCAGCTACAGTCGCCTGTTGGTCCCTGGGATCCAGTGGGTCTAGTCAGAAGACATCATGGACTCTGCTGGGCTTACCCAGCCCGTTTTTCTCCCTTGGGAAACAAAAGAAGGAAGGACCCTAGTATTTATTTTTGTCTCCTCCCAGTGTCAAGTTACATCCCGATTCAGGAGCTTGGAAGCTTTTGTGTCACCCCTGATTTAGAAAAAATTGAGTAGCCCCAGGAGCTCTCCCCTCCTCTCTCCTTCCCTTCCCTTCCCTTCCCTTCCCTTCCCTTCCCTTCCCTTCCCTTCCCTGTCTATGGACGCTATCAGAGTATGCCTACAGAATCAAGTCACTCACAAAACATTGGTTCAAAGGCAGGTGGCAGCCATAGCTGTGATCCTGGGGCCACTGAAAGGGGTTGGAAATCCCAGAGGAGAAAGCTGGGGATAGGTCAAATTGAATTACTATGAGTGAACATTGCATTTTCATTCATGTCTATTTTCTTCATTCTTCTCTGACTGTGTTGATCTGTCACTGGGCATGGATACATGCCTGCATGGGCAAGCAAAAATCCTCACTTCTGCACACAGACACCAAGCTATATCTGAAAAACTGCTGGGTTTAAGATTAAATTCCCTGCACAACAAAAACGAATGTCAGGGCTGGTCTGTTTGCAGAGCTCCAAGCCAGAGGCTTGTGGTGGGATGTGAACACATCCTTTAGAGCAAGGCACTCCAACCAGAACTCTACCAGGCAGGAAATGAAACCAGAGTCTGGTTGTTCCCTTCACAACTAGAGGGGAACATGTAATATGTAACTTAATTACCTGAAAACAGAACATTTGGTCAAAAATCTTCAAAAAATACCTGATACATCCAAGTTTTAACCATTTGTCTATCTTCTGTGTTCATATGCTCTCAGTCAGGAGTGAATACTCAATATTTAAAGCATGGGGACCATTTACACAGACAGGCTCCGCTTGTCTCCTGGTCCATCCTTTCTTTGAGACATTCCCTGGGAGATCCAAGATGTCCTTCTGTTTATGGTATGTAGTTAATCACCTACTCACAAAGGCTGTAGGGAAGAAGCCATTTATAAAAATCACTCATATGTATGGCTAACACCTTTGTCAGAGACGTATTTCCGTGCATAAATATGACACATCACCAATCAGTTGGAAGCTAATTGAAAGAGGGAATTTTTTCACCTTCTGTTTTCTAAAAAATGCCATTGCTTTTTATGATGCCTTCCTTACTACTTAGCCTTCCAGGCCTGTTCTTTCATCACAAAGTCCCTTAAGGACTCCTAGGAAAAAAAAAAAAAATATAAGTCGCCTTTAGCCTGTCTCTTCCTAGGGCAGTGAAACTGATGAGTCCCTGCTATCTGTCTGTCCTTTGCCCTCCTAAAGACTGTTGCAACTCCCGACTAGCTTCAATCCAATTTTAAAAAAGTGTAGAAGTCTCAAATATATTGATGTTCTCACAAGCTTTGTGAAAGTCAGCAGCTGAGTAAAGGCAAGACAGACAAATTAGTGCCATCAGTGAAGGAAAAGTTGCAGTGCAAATATGCAATAAGAGCTACTAAAAGCAGATTCAAAAAAGAGCCTTATGAATGGGGAAAGCTTCGGTGAGAGTTAACATCCTACCATACAGGAGACAATTTAATTGCATAAGCCCCTTGTTTTCACAGGCTTAGTTTAGCATCAACTAAAATAACTTGAAGGTAATTGTGAAAAATATTCTGGCTGCTCATGACTGGTCCTGGTGCAAGGTTCTACACTGATATTTTATGGGGGAAAATAGAATAACCTGGGAAACCCATCTGACCCGAAGCAGGAAGGGGTCTTCGGTGCTCTGTGTCCAACCAGAGGCCAAGCAAGGAAGGAAGGAAGGGAAGAAGGCGCTCCCCTCCACAGCACTGGTGTTGCCTGAGACCACTGCAAACCAGGGCTCCAGATCTCCCTCACAGAGCCCCTGGGCTACCCCAGCTACAAAGCTCCCCATCACATCCAAGAGACACCATAATGGCTGTCCTCTTTCCAGCATATTGGACAGCCATTACCCTCAGCGGTAGGATCTGTGCTCAGTACATACTCAATGCTATAGTCCTAAAGATAGACCCATCACACATAGTTTGACCCCAGGAGAAAACAACAGCACATTAAGCTGTCCATCATGGCCCTAACCACTGTCCTGCTGCACTGGCACAGCAGGGTTGAGCATACCCACTCGTCTCTGTCCTGGGTAGCTGTCTGCATTGGGTGACTGGAGAAACCTGCCAGGGGATCTGGTAAAGCTTTAGGTAGTGACATGAGGTCTCACTGGCCATTCACTGAAGGGCCTTGTTTGAACTGCTGTAATGGATGCTATGACTTCACCTGCCCCTAATACATCCCCCCATCTTTTCTTGAAGCATGGTGAGTCAGCAATGCCTTCCTGACCTAGCTGAGATGAAACAGAGCAAGTGACCTTGGATGTGCTGATAGCAGCAGGAAGAATAATCATCAGCGTCATAGCTCAAGGGCATCCAGATCCTAGTATGTGACTCAAATGCAGAAATACAACAGACTTAAAACGATACCTTTCTTAAGGTGCATTTGGGAACTTTGTCCCCTCCTGTGGCTTTTGACTGCTTTTTGTACTTTCTTTTTAAGGGCTGAATCTTGTTTACACCATTGAATCATCCTTATGTTTTCACACTGAGAGATTCTAATATAGTTGTGTTGTATACTGCTCACACTCCAGATTGACTTTTCTCCACCTAGCAAAAGATGCTGTGATTTTATTCACACTTTCTGACCTTAGGTGGGTGCATCAGACATCTATTCAAAAATATATTTCACAGGGACCTAGATCATGACACTTTCCTCATCCTGTGCAGTTCTTGGTTGTGTTTGAAGAGCATACTCTAATGCCACTAAGGGACATAGGCATGTAACTGCCTCTTTAAGATCTGAAGTCTGAAAAATACCTCTCAGTTTCCTAGCACCTATGGTTCTGCCAAAGACATTTCCCAGTGCTAGACATAGAGAACTACCTAATTTTGGCGGTGACAAACAGATCCCACAAAAGGCCTGAGTACTGTGGTGACTAGTGGTGCAGTGCCAAATGATTAGGTACTCATCTCAGGTGCAGAACATACAGAGCTGAGTTACTTACATACCCAGAAATCCTGAAAAACGAGTGTGGGAAGATTCAGTGCTAACTCACCTAACTCATACCCAAGCCACAGCAGCCACAAGGTAATAGTAATGCTTGCAGACCGAGATTGATAGGAATTCTCAGATCTGGTCTTAGAGATGATGAAGAAAGAGCCAGAGCTGATGTAAGTCCTTTTTACCCAAGTAGTTTAGTAGATAGTGGGTTAACTAGACAATGGGACATCATGAGGCAAAAGACACTTATTTTCAACTCCCTCTTTTGCCTGCAGATATCTGATACCTCTTTTCTCCTAAGCAAATGGTCTCATCACCAGACTGTATAACGCATTCATGAATGTGACTCTCTGTCTTTCAGTTGAAGTCCTTCCAGTCTGAACAGTGTAAATAAATAGCCTTTGTGCTGGAACTGGAGCCGTTGGAAATACTCCACAGTCTAGAGGTTAGAGTTTTCAGCTGGGAAAGAGAAGTCCTAGATGTGCAGTGCTGCTCCAATGAGTATTTACATATTGTACATAACATACAGCACTGTTGCCAAGAAGAAAGGAGAAAGCATCACTTTCTGGGCAGACTACACCCTGCCAATTTGACTGAGTACCAAGAAGAATGGGGGGGGGGAGTGATTTGAGATGATCAAGTTCAAGTCTCCTCAGATGTAGGTAGGATATGAGCTTCAGGCACTCTAACCTCTTCAGGCTAAGCACAAGACATTTACCAACTGCTGAGAGCACTAGCTTTTACTGCTTTTATGCATTGGTTACTTATTCTGCAGCTATCTAAGGTCAGTCAGGGTGCCAAAATCTGCCTTAGGCTTTTTCCACAGTTCAGCATTGTACAGAAACCTTTTCCGCTTAGATTCTGTCAGGCTCCAGATACTGTTTCCTGAGGAATCTAATCAGTTCCCAGAAACCTTTGTGTGGTGCATAAGCTATTACCTATTGTGAGTCAATGGTTCACTAGCACTTGTAAAAAAAACAGCATTAGCAATAATAGCAATTTAACGTAGTCCATTCAATTTTTCATCCAGAGCAATGAGTCACACAATCAATACCAAATCTTTACAAGTGGATGTAGTAAATTTTAGAAAGATTTGTAAATTAACACACCAAGAACAATTCATTGTGACTCATTATCAGCATATATTGCTGCAATGGAAATTTCAAGCATTTCTACTCATGAGGTGCAAAACATTCAGTACATCTAAACCAGCAGAATGGATGCTGAGATCTGACCAAATTAAAGTGATTAAAAACAGGAAAAGGAAGAATTTGCAATGACTGTTTTAATCATTTGGCAAGGTGTCCTTATGGTAAAGTACTATTGTTCTTAAAATGTGCATCCTCTTCTTCCTGGGATTCCTGTAGCAAACAAGGTAGCAAGATCACCCCTGTTCTTCCTGGAAAAAACAACAGAAAAAGGTCGTGTGTGTACTGAACTGAAGGCAATAAAGGAGTGTTGAGTGAAGGTAGCTTTTTAAGCACTCTTTGTGGAAAGATGTAACCCCATGGTATGGGGAAAAGTTCAGTTCTTGATGCATGAATCAGAGGAAGAGGCTGAACGAGCAGCCATCCTCAGCCTCAGACCATGCCCAGGGCAGATGTTGTCATTTCAGTTAAAGCAAGAGTAGTACCTGCAGCAGCACAATAGAATGTTATTATTCTCATTGTATAACTTCGGTTTCACAGATCTCATTCTAATATGTCCTGACTGAGAAGTTTGCCCAGCCAGCAGCTCAGCTGTATATCCCAGGCAGCAAAGTTGAGGGAGACAGGAGATTTACCATCTTAGGTGTTATTTAGAGCTGTTGGAAGTCATTAGTCATCTCCACAGGGTAAGAGCAGAGGTGAAATCCTGCACCTAACACGTCAATGGAGTGGGATAGCAACTCCGCTCTGACTCGACAAGGGCACTGAACAGAGTTCTTGTCAAACAGAGTAGATCACCACATTGGGGCAGGAGCCTCATGACTGAAAATGGTTGTTCAGCAAGAAGCAGGCCTGGTTTCCTACTGCAGTTACTGCAATACAGCTGATAGACTCACATAGGGGATGCTTTGCCTAGCACCCAGACAGCCAACATCATGGGGGTGATGCTTTCAAACCACATTGTTTGGAAGCAATGTTTGGAAGCAAAGATGTGGTGAAAAACATAGCCAGTAATGGCAAGATGTTCTTTCACAGAAGCTCTGTAACACTTCCTTGAGGGGCTAGAGATGGACATCTGAAAGAAACTCCCTGGGTCTTCACAAGACACCAGAAATCACATAAGCAAAAAGTTTATACAGGAGAACATAAAAAAAGGTATCCACAGGACGGTCACCCAGTGCAGGGCACTCAGTGTTTGTGAATGGGAAAGCATTACGAATCCTGAAGTGACTTACGCTTTCCCAAGTTTGGTACTTATGATGAACACCTATCTCCTGGACACAGCCCTAGTTTCTGTAGATATTGAATGCTGCACGGTTGTGTAATCCTACTCCCATACATACGATCCTAACTCCTGTTAACTTCAGTGCAAACAGCAATAAATTATTTTCTGTTTTGAAAAGTGCTACACAAGGTAAGTAACGAATATCTGTAGCATTTTATAAACTCCAGGATTATCACACCAGATCGGAAGGCCTCTTTGGCACTAATCTTCATAACTCATATGAAACTTTCCACATACACCTGGATACTGCTGATTCCCTTTTTTTTGATATTTTGTATTAAGCATTTGCACACACTGAGTTTGTATTTGTAAAGGCCAACGCTTAACCCAGTAACTACATAAGCAGCTATAAAGATTTTCAGAGGAATATATCCTGTACTAGGGTTGGGTTAGATGTTCCTTCACTATCTTCTTGTAAGAAGCTGTCTGATAAATCAGTTATCCTTGATGCTGATCAGGACCTGTTACATGAATTTCTAGGCATATTGGGGTGGTTTTTCTCTTTTAATTGTCAGATGCTTGCGGTCTGTTATGTTTGCTGGTGATCTTTAAATGCCTTTTCTGTCTCAAATACTGAATAATCTAGAGCTACCTCTCACTTGCCATTTCTTCCTCCTTGGATTTTGCACTTTTGAAACTGGTATTTCAAAAGCTGTTCAGGATCCAAAAATTCATTTCAACAATTGTTTTTCTCCTTTTTCTCCTACATTGGAGAATGTTTATTTTTTTTTTTAATTCTAGTCTTGCTTTGTCTCAAATATGCTCTCCTGACACATATTAAGCCCTTTTCAAGAAGGCATGTTTTTGGATGATTTATGTTTCAGAAAGGTTTGTTGATTTGGGGGTTACTATTATTCCCCTTCTTGTCTTTCTTCACTGATGACAAGCCTTGGGTCTCACCTTGCTGGGGCCCAGCAAGCTGGCTGCTGGTGCTGTGCACCTCACAGACTGTGAGCCAGGGGACAGTTTGATAACTACCTGGTGTTTCAACCTCATGGAGAGCTCAGACTCTCAGGGACAAGAGGTTAATTGGAACAGATGTTATTTCAGAAATTGCACGATGCCCAGAGATCACATCTTCGCCTCCCTAAGCCTTTTCGGTGGTGTTAGACTGTGTGATCTCTCTTGTTTTTCTCACACTGGGCTTCTTTTCATCTTTTGAATCACTCCAAACAATGGCAATCTTTATAAACATGATAAGCCCTCCTCTTTATATCAAGCATTCTTCCCTCTAGGGATACAAGTGATCTGAGCTGAAGTAAGAAGTAATTAAGGCCATTTTAAAAAGCTGTGTGTTTCCCCCTGTATAGCCTTAGCAAAAGTTGTGTCTAATTTATAGTTTGGTGGTATGTTTGTGCTCTCTGCTGGTTTTGACCTCTTCCTTTGAAAGACACTTGTATAACTTCAAAGAGGTCTCAGATTTACTTTAAGTGTCCCCAAAAGGGGTGATGTAAAAACTTTTTGACTTCAGACCATTCTGTCTCTCTCTGAGTAGAAAACAAATGAAGACTTCCCCATATCTTAGAAAATCTGCTTAGAAAATTTGCTGGTTTGAAAGGATGCAGCAAAAGCACCTCTGAGATTACACAGAATTATGTCCCAGTACTACTTCTGTTAGTGGGAATGAGCGAAAAAATGTTAAGGCCTCCCCCTCCTCCCAGTGAATCATGTCCCAGAGCTCATTATTATGAGCAGCAGATAGAGAGGTAAGAGATGGAAACTAAATCTGAAATCATAAACTCATTAACAGACATCTATGACCATCTCCCATGTGGCCATGAATGTGGGCCATCAGGTATTTCTGAATAACTGTTGAGGTCTGAAGTGTACCATAGGGAAAACAAACATTTCTTCACTGAATACTCCTTCTCAGCAGCTTCATAGTGAGATCGAAGGTATACATAGGAGTAGGTGTAAGCAAAAGAATAGAGTCGAGAAATATTTGTGGTCTGTCTCTCTTAGGAAAAGGCTTAGGTGCTGGCCAAACCATCCATTACTGGCCATAAGGTGCAATTACTGCAGCGTACATTTTGTGTGACCACTTTCTTGACTGTGGGCAGTCAAAGCACCCATTGATTAAACTTTGGGTTTGTTTGTTGCTGGAAAGTCGAACCCAAGCCACAACCTGTATAAAACCAGAAGAATTTCCTCTGTCATTTGTCACAGACTTTCAGCCAGTATGTGAATGCACCATGTCACCATATCTCTTCCAGCTGTTCCACAGGGGACCATATCACATGATGACTTATCTCCAAGCAGCTCTGAAAGTTAGTGGGAGATTGTCTTTACTCTCCGATTGGGAGTGGGAAAATCTGTAAATGTTCGAGACAAATCTCTCAAATGCAACTCTTTGGGACAGAGATACCAAGTGACAGGGTTTTAGTACTATTGCCTTAATACAAACCCCAAATTACTCTGCTGACTTTAATGAGGGTAAGAACCAGAACTTCATAAGGCCTATTCATCTTGTGACGTGACCCTCATATTTTCTTGCAAACCTGCTGGACCTGGACAAATCCTCAGGTTTCTTGGAAATTCTGAGACTTTTTCCAAGGATCATTTGCAGGCATCATCTTAATCAGTTTGAAATCATGTGCCTAGAAACAGAATGTAGGCATAGGTAATAATATGTGTCCTTCAGTAGGAGTCAGAAGACAAAAATTAAAAGAAGATAGATAGAAACAATATAAAATCAGGAAAAAACTTCAGTCAGAACTCCAATATCACACATAATTTTGACATTAGGAACAAGTTATATTTCATTTTGAAATAATGACTGTAAGTCTTACAATTTGAAAGAATACATCTGATCAGAATACTTACAAACCAGCTGTGCTCATAAAGCTATCTCACTGGAAAACAATTGCATAGCTTATATTTGAACAGAATAAGGAAAACTGGATCCCATTCACTGGTTTTTGTCAGAGGTATCCAATTTCACACACCACGGAAGTTCCCAATCAATTCCATTGTTTTTTGTACTTATGTGACACCAAATGAATGCATTCCTGCACAACAGAAAAATCAAGCATCATAAATATAGAAATAAGACTCTGCCACACAGATCACTTGATATTATGAAAACCTATGCCCTTGCATCATTGAAAAGCAGAGTATTACTATGTGTTGCTTTGTATCAGAGAAGTACATTGCTGCAGTGCAGCCAAGAAGACTTTGGAACATATTTATGAAGATTTCCTTTTGCTCACATAACTTTAACAACAACTTCATTGCTATGAGAATGATCACAGACTGAAACGGAAGAAAAGGGTATTCAGTATCTTGCTACTCCTAGTAATAACAGCGGTTAGTTTGGTTTCTCTTAGGAATCTTCCTAATGTGTGAGACAATGCTATCAATATGTGACCTACATGTCCTTCTAAGAGGGGCTAACACCATGTCTTATCATGATTGACTACAGTTTCCAATGTGCTTTATGACCCCAGGTTTCAGAAAGACTAGCTGACATTTACCAACAGGCAACACTGAGGTGAGAAAGAGCTGAAAGCCTCTTTTGATGATGTAAATCCAACCAAGAGCCGTAAACCAGGATCATCAAAAAAGGCTCTTTAATTTCTTACTGTGACATATTGTCTCTCTCTTACCATTGTCCTTTTTCTTGGCACTGGTCTCTCTTTGCAGTGAAAGAGGTCTTCCTTGTAATGTCGACGTTCTAGGCAAATTTATGATAACAATGCTAAGTTCCCCTTGTACAAATACTTCATGGGTTCTTAGTAACATGCAGTATTCCTTATTTCTGTTCAACAAGATGTTGGAAAACTAGTAATCTGTGGCACCAGGATAGAAAAACAGAAAGAAAAAAATTGTTTGCAGAAAATCCCTCAAATATGGAAAAATATTTGTGCATAAGTATGCATATCTGGAAAAATATGTATATATTTATTGTATAGGTAAGACATCAAAATTCAACCTTGATCTAAAATCCAACAGTTAAAGGTAGATGCATTGATATCAAAACTAGTAATGTTAAAGTTCTGCTGTTAATTTGCTGCTGCCAAGAAAAAAATCAGTCTGTAAATGGCAAAGTCAGTGATAATTTAGATAGATATACAACAGAAAAAAAAAAAATTAAAAAATGAGTTGTTACAAGTTCTCGTCCACATTCATTGGAAATGTCTTGGAAGATAAGTAAATTATAAACGCTATCAAAAGATCTGTTGCAGCACTGAGTCTGACAGCTGTTACTGACAGTAGTTTGCTGTGGTGCAAGCATTAATACACCAATATTATGGCTTTCACTTCTTATAAAAATAGCAGATGAGCAAGAGGTTTCCTGTAGTTATTTAAAGTGAAAGCCTGGAGGGATTTTAAAAGCAGTCAAACAGAATATATGTACTACAAACTTTTGAAGTTAAAAGAAGCTGCAGCATTAATGGTATATTTCAGGGTTGATTTTTACAGATGTGGTCAACACTCAGACTAACAATGTTTTCAAATTCTTCTGCATGAGAGCTGTATTTGTGGGTTTGCTATCACTGCAAAACCATTGCGTTAGTGGACAGAAAGGAAAGCCACTTCCATGGCCTGCACTCACTGCGTAAGTGACCGCTCCTGTCTTGGTGTATCTTCACAAGCCTCATGCCATGGAGACGGGCGCTACGCAGAGCCCAGGACTTTATTGACACAAGAACTTAGCGGACTCCAGAGGATGATGGCTAATTGCAACGGAAGTCTAAACCACTTGAAGGGTAAATTCTTGCACGCTATCTGAAAGGAGCTATTAGTGGTCATAGTGGATGAGTTGTCCCCAAGAGCCAAATGTCGCTACGTGGATGGGAAGATTGTTATGGTCACGCCAGACCCTGTGTCCCTACAAGGGTTCTGTGGATTGAGGAATTCTGAAGGGCAACTTGCTCAAAAACAACTGCAAAACCCACAGTACCACAATTTCACAGCTGAGCACAGCACAGTAACACTGATGTCTCCTTCTCATGGGCTAGCTGGCAGGTTAGCTGCAAATGACTAGGATCTGGTTGTTCACTTGACTATATTAAGTCTGGAAGAGATATCAGGAAATAATTCTAGCTTGCCTGGTGCAACAATGAGAATGAAACTTTCCAGAGATAAAATCTTCCTTTCAGAATAGCCCATAACTGGGATGGCATTTGAAATCACTTTGTAATCCCCTTGCTATCATGGGGAAGCTTCACATTTAAAACAACATCTCATGTATGAGCTGGGGGAAAAAAAAAAAGGTGGATGATGAGTGCAGACATGAGTTATACTGAGTGCACTGGCAAAAGATGTTTAGAGTTTATGGGATAACTTTAAATCTGCTGGTCATTCAACAGTTTCAAAAGTTTTCAAAATTTAAAAGTGGCCTAAAAAATGTATAGTGCAAGAAGAATTTGAATTTACTGAAGATTGTGTGATGTTTGCTTTAGAGATAGAGAAAAATAAAACTAGAAAATAAAACTTGAGAGGTCATGTAGTTCAAACTTTCTGCCCCAGGGCAGCATGAGCTTTTTCTTAAAAGACTTATTGAGACATTTTCTCATGAACAGACTCTTTCTGTGTGCCACTCTCTTTACATCTCGAAAGTTTTCCCTAGTGTAACATTGACTTTCTCTTGCTGCAGGGTCAATGTATTACATACCCTGTTCACCACAGACACGTACATCAGATTATTCACATCTTCACTAGAGTCTTTAACATATTGTACGATTGTTATCATTAGCCCCTATGATTTTTTTTCTTCCCTTAGGGTAAACAACCCCAGTCCTTTCAATCTTTCTCATAGACCATAAACTCCTAATATTACAAACAAAAGCCTTGGTGAGCTCTGGAGACCCGTATCTCTCAAAGGAACCGACATAGAGCAGTGTTCTCATTCTGCAAACCAGAGCTGAAGACCTCAACCACATGCAGTCTGGCCCATGGAAGGCCATGTGGTCATAAAGGCTTTCTAAAGAAAGAAACCTAAAACTGTTGAATAGAAGGAAGGAAGTTAGGAACAGGAAGCTGAAAAAAACCCCTGTCCCTGTGTTCTGGGCAACAAGGCTTCATCCTGTGGCTTATCAGCATGACAAGACTACACGGTAGAATTAGGAAATGCCATCATCAGCTACACCTCTGGTAGGAATAACCAAGAGTGTAACTCAGATAACTGTTTAGATTGAGGGAGGGTAACAATAAATTACTTAACTAATATTTGTAACTAAAAAATGGCATGCTTTTTATTCCTATGCTATGCTAGCTAAGGATTTGAAATATTCATATTTCCCCCAGTCCAGGATGCTCACTGCCAGGCTATGTTCCCGTGATGTTAAGTGATGTGAAAGATTTACCTTTCCTTAATATTAAACAAAATCATGAGGTAACATTTCTTTAGTGTAATGTGTGGTGGCATCTCCCTCTGGTAATGTGATTTATTATACCCACTCTACATTTCGCAAAATGATGCATGTGGCCAGGTATCTTTAATGAAAAGCGATGCCTGGAGAAATGTTTCCCTAGAATAAAGAATATCAAAAGCTACTGCTGACCTCTCCCTATCTACAGTGATGCATGAATTTCTCCAACACTCAGTGAAGCATGGAGTTACGTTTTCCTTATGTAAATTGAACTAAGATTTAGTGGGTTTCAGAGGTCCATTGATACTTAATATCCATTTCTCACATACAGAATGAGAAACTTGAAGACAAATTTCCTTGATATCAGATTACCAATGGTGCTATCACTTAATAATATATATTTAGGCAAGAGAGACCAAAGATCATTGTCACAACACAAACGGTCTGATGCAGCTGAGTTTTATTGCTGGTACTTGCAATGCCTTGCTTAAAGGCCTTGAAGAGGCAATATTTTTCTCAATACAAGAGGACAGTTTTCTGTGCAGGAGTGGAGGTATTCATGCCTATATTTCTGATTTTAAAAAGAATGTGATCTATCAAATCTATACTGAACTCCAGTGCAAAATTACTGGCTGATGGAGAGATTGGATTTTGGAGAGTCCATCCCATTCCTGCACTTCACCTGTGGGTGCCATGGACCTTGTCCACCAACTTCATACTGTGATATATCCATCCTTGCTGAACTGCCCACTAATGTATGAAACCAGCTTCCCTCAATGTAAAGGGAGTGCTGAAAGTCAGGTTGGATGGGGGCTTTGGGCAACCTGGTCTAGTGGAGGATATCCCTGCCCATGGCAGGGGGGTTGGAACTAGATGATTTTTAAGGTCCCTTCCAATTCAAACCATTATATGATTCTATGATTCTATAAAGTGAAATGTAACCTGTTATCTACCTATGTAAGCCACAGATGAAACAAATGTCCAGTTTGCTTTCTGGTTAGCTATGAGGGTGTAAGAGGTGAATATCACACCCCTTAGACCAACAGACCTCATTACAACTATCTAACAAAGCAGTGAGACTCAAGGACCCAGCATCAGAACTCCCATAGAGCGGTAAGAAGTTTGTCCCATTTTAGAGAGACATATTATTTGACCGTATGCTGGTTTTCTCTTCCAAGTGTGGGAAATCCCTCCACTGGAGTCTCTTTTATTCCACTCAGCATATGTGCTTATTAAATATATATTTAATGAAAGACAATGAAGAATGAGATAAAAGCACCTTTTTTACCCTAATATAATTGTCCTGATTTTTGGCTAGGATAGTTAATTTTCACAAGAAGGGAGGCGACACAGCCAGGACAGCTGACCTAAAATAGCCAAAGGGGTATTCCATACCATATGACATCATGCTCAGTATATAAAGGGGGCTGGCGGGGGAGGAGTGGCAGCTCAGAGACAGGCTGGGTGTCGGATTGGGTGAGCAAATCGCATTGTGTATCACCTGCCTTGTATATTCTAAGTACTGTCGTCGTTATTTTCCTCTCCCTTTGTTGTCCCAGTAAACTGTCCTTATTCTAACCCACAAGTTTTACCTTTTGTCGTGGTTTTACCCCAGCCAGCAGCTGAGCACCACGCAGCCACTCGCTCACTCCCCCCAGTCAGGATGGGGGAGAGAACTGGAAAAGTTAAAGTGAGAAAACTCGTGGGTTGAGATAAAGACAGTTTAATAGGTAAAGCAAAAGCCACGCACACAAGCAAAGCAAAACAAGGAATTCATTCCCCACTTCCCATGGGCAGGCAGGTGTTCAGCCATCTCCAGGAAAGCAGGGCTCCATCACACATAATGGTGACTTGGGAAGACAACCGCCATCACTCCGAACGCTGCCACCCTCCTCTTCCTCTTCCTCAAGCTCCTTATAAAGTGACTGTGACATCATATGGTATGGAATATCCCTTTGGTCAGTTGGGGTCACCTGTCCTGTCTGCGTCCCCTCCCAAGTGCTTGTGCACCCCCAGCCATCCCACTGGCAGGGTGGTGTGAGAAGCAGAAAAGGCCTTGGCTCTGTGTAAGCACTGCTCAACAACAACAGGTCTATATAACAAGAACATCCCTTTATTATCAACAGTTTCCAGCACAAATCCAAAACACAGCCTCATACTAGCTACTATGAAGAAAATTAACTCTCTCAGCTGAAACCAGGACACCTTTTTCTTCTGATTCTCCTCCCCATCCCACTTGGAGGGGGAAGGGGTGAGCGAGTGGCCGCACGTTGCTTAGCAGCCGGCTGGGTCTACACCATGACAATAACATTCCTCCCAATTACAATATCTTTCCTCATCAGGTGTTCTCCAGGACCATGCTCATCCATCTATTACAGGCAATCATTTGAGCTCTGAAGCCCTATTGCTGACATGAGCAAGGTCTGCCAGATGTGTGATCAGCTTCTAACTTGTTGTCCACTAGGACTCCCAGGCCCTTCTCTGCAGAGCTGTTTCCCAGCAGGTCAACCCCTAACCTGTACTGGTGCCTGGGGTTACTCCTCCCTGGGTGCAGGACCCTACACTTGCCCTTCTTGAATTTCATATGGTTCCTCTCCACTCAACTCTCTAGCCTGTCCAGGTCTCGCTTAATGGCAGCGCAGCCTTCTGGTGTGTCAGCCACTTCTCCCAGACTTGTATCATCAGCAAACTTGCTGAGGGTACACTCTGTCCCCTCATCCAGGTCATTGATGAATATGTTGAATAAGACTGGACCCAGTACTGACCCCTGGGGCACACCTCTTGCTACAGGCCTCCAACTAGAGACTGCACTGTTTATCACAACCCTCTGAGTTCTGCCATTCGGCCAGTTCTCAGTCCACCTCACTGTCCACTCATCTAACCCACACTTCCTAAGCTTACCTATGAGGATGTTATGGGAGACGATGTCAAAAGCCTTACTGAAGTCAAGGTAGACAACATCTGCTGCTCTCCCCTCATCTACCCAGCCAGTCATGACATCACAGAAGGCTATCAGATTGGTCAGGCATGATTTCCCCTTGGTAAATCCATGCTGACCACTCCCAATCACCTTCTTTTCCTCCACCTTCTTAGCAATGACCCCCAGAATGAGCTGTTCCATCATCTGCCTGTTACAACCCCTACCATTCTGTGATTCTGTGATTCTACATGCTCCTGCTTTTCTCTATGATGAGTGAAATTGAATGTCTCCAACATAAAATCGAAATTCTTGATGAAACTGAAAGTCTTTGATGGCAGGTACTAAGTAAGAATGAGTTTTCCTGCCTCTGCTCAAAACAAGAAAGATGTAGTTAGATAAATTTATTCTCAGACATTTTGTGCCCAGTAAAACAAATCTTGTGGCATTGTGCAATGCACATGGTGAAGCATCTTGTTTCTAGGTGCAATATGAAGACAAGTCTCTCCTTTCTAGCCCTAAGGAAATTTTTAACTCTTACAAGAGGGGAGGAGAATCCCTTGCCAAATCCCTTAGCATACATTGAGGGCCGACTATGGAATTTTCTTTGATCTGAACTAATGTCTGTATCTGAATTCCTCTAAATTAAGTGATTCAGCTTGGTGTCTTTTTACTGAAATGATGTGATGCAACTAAGCCTAAGCTCCTTTCATGGATGGTGTTGTATTAGGCAATGCTTCCAGCCTTTATTTACATAATTGCCTTAAGCCTCATCCTTATTTTTGCCTTAAAAATATTTGCAAGACTATCTGACACCCAATTACAATTACAGTAATCTGTTGCCTACTATTGTTTGGGGGAATAGTAATATACTTTATTTTCAAAAGCCTTACTAATATTATTCTTAGATTACAAAAGCAAACATTAGGTAAAGTAGCAGGTTGGCTCTTTTTCCTCCACAAACATAAACACGAGGCAATTTTTTTTGCTGAATGAAAGTAAAGAATCTTTTTGCTGGAGGATATTTGATTTTGTTCCTCTGAAAGATTCCCAATCTCAATATCATTTATCACTACATCATCATATTCAACATATGGAGACAACATCAAGGTTATTTAAAATAGATTGTATGTTTACTGTTTGTGCAGGATTGTTACAATAGCTTTTTGTCTACGTAGGGCTGTCATTTTCTTATTCCATTACATTTACTTGGCAGTGTAATAAAGTTGATTTTCCTGTCCTCCAGCGGTTTCCTGGTCGCCAATCAGAATTCCCACACTAAAGGTAATGTAGCAGGTTTATTCTGATCATAAAGTGAATATACACAGGGTGATTTCTGCTGTGTGGAGACTTTATTCATCTTATGGGAAAGATAATACATATAATACTAATATATGAATGTAATGCAGTATCTAAAGATATATATCCCCAGGAGGCAATTCATCTGAAGGGCCGTTTTTCTGGTGTTCATTCATTTGTGGGAAGGTGGTATTCCCAGACTGAAGATGAAGCAAATGAAGGGACTTCCCTGGTGCAAAGTGATGGATGATGATTTTGTTGCTACTGTCAAGAGATGCATTAGACGAGGTTTCTCATTCTGAAGACGGTAGATGAAAAGGGATTAATTTCATGACGATTTGGGAGACTGAATTTCCATTCTTAATTATAAAATGATGCCCTATTATCATTTTCTCTGAGGTACCTTGATGATTGAAGCTGAGTTACTTGACTTAGGGACACAAAGATGTTCCAGAAGGCCCAAAGGCAAAACTTGAGGCACATGATTTACATGGCAGGATGTGCTTTATGCTGAAAAACCAGGGTCCTTTCACAACAAGAGCCCAAGGCAGACTGCCACCCTGGCCCTCCGCCTCCCTGCCTGTCCTGGTGAGAATGGGGGTTTTGTGAAACAGCTGGCATTGGAAAGCGAGTGCCATTATCCAAAAAAATAATCCACTTGAGAAGCTATGGAATAAAACTTTCCAAGTCTTCTCCTTGATGTGTAACCCTGAACTTTTCCAAGGTATATGTTTTTGTATGAAACATTTTATATACAGCATCACTACTTTTTCTACCCAAGACAACCAGTTTGCATTGTTTTTCTGTTAACCCTTTGCTTCAGAAAGGGGCTGATGATCAGGTCAAAGTTCTCTGAAATCAGGCAAGACATCAGTGATGGGACTTCACTGACTAAATGCAATATTGTTTTAGCGACACTAAGCTATCCTATGTGTCCTCCAGTTGCAGCCCTAGCAGGTTGCAGACCCATGGGTCCAGTGCCATCCCTGCTGACTGAGGATTTACAATGGCATGAGACACGCCTGTCTGAATGCAACAGAATCCATTTCTCATAATGACAGTGATGGATTTGAGCCAGGGGTGGTGCTGAACGTGGCAAGTTCAATTCTTTGGCATTGTCATGTCATGTCACTGCATTGGCACCGTCAGAAACATGGTCAGTCTATGTGATATTCCCTGATGAGAAATACTGGTGAGGTCTAAGGCTGCAACTCATAAATATGTCCTGGCTGACAGCTATTTGTGGTTTTGAGGTTTGGAGGTTTTTGTTGGCATTAGTTTGTACAACAGGATTGCCTGAGTGGTAAGTGAGAGTTGTGTTGATTTTAGCAGGAGCAAATTATACTAACTTATCACACTGAGTTTCTCTCTAATATAACATGATGCGATGCAAGGATTACCCTATATAAACTGATGCTCAGGTCTAAATTTTCATGGAACTAATGGATATGGCTACACTTCCCTGAGAGCCAGTGATTGATGAGGTCAGGTTTCACTAATGTTCTCTGATGCATGGTGCTACATTTCTTTAATATAAACTAATCCATGTCAAGGAGTCAATCCTTGACTCTGATATATGAGGCTGGATTTTACCTTTTTTGGACATAAAGGGAATACAGAGAGACCTTTTTTAGCTGTGCAGTCACAAGTGATGCTGTATTTCTCTGTGTTCAGAGAAATTAATTCTCATGCATCACTGTATATTAAGGAGTTGCAGATTTTTTGTACTACAGTAAAACCCAGCTGCATGCATAAATAGCTATCAGCAAAAAATGAGGTTGCCCCATCATTTATATTAGTAACACCAGCTCACAGGCAACATCTTTTGTCGAGTAGGTCAGTCTCATGCAGGCCTAAATAATAGAGGGAAAAGTAATTTTATTAATTGTTTTACTGCACATTAGCAGTTTTCTTGGATATCCAGAAATAATGTCATATGTTTCTTCTTAGGTTAGAATAGCCGTTATTCTCTGCAGCCCTCAGTCTTACTCGTCGTCTGCTACTGATAAATTTCTGTTCTTTAGGATGTTTTACATTATCAGACAAATACTGATTCTGTTTATATCACAGAAAAAAAAAAGCATTGTGCATTACTGATTTCAGGCAAAAAGAAAACTAATGGCAATAAGCTGCATTATTTTTTTCTGTCTCAGACATAAATCACTTCTACAAAATGTAGTTTTCTTTGTTCAATTCCTATCAGGGAACCAAGGCATCAAACACCATTGGGCATCAGAGAAATCCAGCTCCATGTATTTCTCTTCACATACAGGGACAAGTGACGCATTTTATATAGACAAGGGCATTGTCACTCACTTTCAGCTGTTGTGACCTTCACTCACCAGGTCTGCCAACAGTTACCTTGAATAATGGAATTTTTTATAGGAAAAACTGAGGAAAATTGAGTGAAAGTTAAGTAGTCCAAAACTATTTCTGTGTCTGGGTAATATCCAGGATCTTACTGTTGCTAGGGTTCGTCATGGATTTAGACTACAGTAAAAGCTTTTGAATAAATTTTTGTGGTTACAAGTCCAACTGACACCTCCCTCTGCCCCTCAAGGCCTGGGACTCACCACCATCTGATGGTAACATCTTTGTACCCTGTCTCAGCCTTTTGACCATGTAGCTGTGGAAGCTCTGCTCCCATAGGACGTCTCTATACAATGAATACTGACTACAGATTTCACCCACATCTTTAAATTTCTGCTGTTAGATCTCTTTCCACTGGATGTTTCAGGTTGACCAATATTTTAAATAATAGTAGACAGTCTTCCATTTCATATTAGTCCACAAGAATCCTCTGAGTTCAAAAATTGTCCACGAAATAGATGGCCATATCCATTTTGCAGTTACCTCAGCCTTATAAGAAATTATATTTCTTGGGATGCTGGTAACTTCTGTTCTCCAGAGACTCAGGTGAGAGAGATGCTCATGCTGCGCAATACAGTCATTGGCAAAGTTATCTAAACTAGTGCCGTACAAGCTAGTTCTGGAATAGCAAGTGATTTAGTAATGTAGATATCACATACTTAAATAACCTGCTGAGGGCTGGTTAACATCAAATGAGATGGAAAACACAGTTAAAATAGCTCTACTGCTTCCAGGCCCATATTAGTGTCTCTTTCCAGTGCTGCATCATGCCATGCTGGTGTGGCAGCAGGTACAAAGTTACCCCAGGTGTCTTTGCACAGAATTCATGCTGGGTACACGTCTCTTTCCTGTCTTTGCATGAGACACCAGTGATGATACCTCATCACTGTAAAGTTACCTAATTCTATAATTATATCTACTGGAATGAAATAAAATTTCACTTGGGTGTTCTTATCAGTTCTTCAGAAAATTCCAGCCTCATACAACACATACTATGGATATAACTGTGTCCCACACTTTATCCTAGAGAAACACTGATCTAAATTTCCATTTATAGTGTGAATAGGGGATATTAGAGAAACCCAACCTCTTTGGATCTCAAAAAGGATCCACATTATTTTAAGCAAAGCAGTCAACCAGTTGCAGTTCTCTTCAGCCAGGAAATCACTGGCATGATATCACTGGCATTACTTTAAGCTGCACATCACTATGGTTATTAATTCATTTCATAACTCAATAACCTCAAGCTCACACAACTCTGCTACATACCAAGGTTCTCTTACCTGCACTGTTTTACTTCAGAAGGAGATGAAGCAAGCTCTCTCTATGTTTCTGCATCTCACCTCCTTACACCTCACTTTTTTGGGGGCATTTTGGCATTTCCCATCATTTGATCTGGAAGGAACCCAAGTTTCAACATTGTTCTCAGGAGAAACAGGCGTGATGTATGACCTTACATTAGGGAAATACAGTTTCCTGCAACAGCTTTAAATCAAGGAATCCAGATATAAAGTGATTCATGAAACAGAGCCTTCCTGGAACAAACAGCTGAGGGTTTTACTGATTAAGTCTGATGAATGATGTTCTGGCTTTTATGTCTACAATGATCTGTGAGAGCTGGTGTTGTGAAAGAAAAAGGTGCATCAGGCTGGGATTCTTAACAGACAGTGATAAATGTGATTTCTTCCATATTATATAAATTGTAGAGAAAGTTTTATTGCTGTGAAAGAACTCAGGTGGGGTTTTTTCTTACATAAAGTGCTATGTCAAGCTACATTTCTTGAACCTGAAAAGCACATACAAGGTCAGAATAAAGAAACTACCACTATCTACTGCTGTTTGTCCCAGAACGTATGATGACGTGTGCTGCGCTTAGCAGGACGTAACTCCAACTCCTTCTCGGCGTGACAGAGCAGCGTGGAAAGGGCCGCGAAACCGGCCCCGCCCCGGCGGCCCTAGCAGCATCCCGGCAGCATCCTGGCGGCAGCATCCCGGCGGCGGCAACAGCAGCATCCCGGCGGCAGCAGCAGCAGCATCCTGGCGGCAGCATCCCGGCGGCGGCAGCAGCGTCCCGGCGGCGGCAGCAGAGTCCCGGCGGCGGCGGGGCGAGCTGCTCCATTCGCCCGGCTGTGCTGACCTCTGCTGGTGCTTCCCCGAGGCGCGACATTTTCCCGTTCTTGCTCATTCTTTTCACGTTCAGGTTTTTCAAAAGCATTTGGTCTGCAATGTGAAGAAGTGATGAACTCAGTTTCTGCTGTTGGCGTGCTCTGAGGGGCAGAAGCACATCCTCAAGTTCAAGTCTTTGCTCTTCTTCATTGCTCTGTTCCTCAATCGTGGATCGAAAGCAAGCAAAATTCCTGCTCTCCTTTCCCCAAAAAGCCATCATCCCACGTGCTCTGATACCTAGAGGCAGGAAAGCAGGGCTTGGGCTCTGCTGTGAGCCAGGCCTACCCTCCTTACACTCACCTCCAGTCCTAGTCAAAGTATGCTATCTTATTCTATTTTTAATTTGGAGAGTTATGCTTGCTGTATAAAGATTTGGTCATCTGTGTTGACTGCCGTGTTATCACAGTCTCTAAACTTTTCCAGTTACTCCAGTATAACCCTTCCTGTTCTTAATAGAGCAGCTTTATTCGGTTGAACGGGCTTACTGTTTAACCTGGGCATTTCATTTATGAGATAGTTCAAACATTCAAAAGAACAAGATTCATCCCTGGCTAATGGTTCCTGTCTGGCAAAATATTTCAAAGCTCTGCATAAATACATTCAGTGTGTCAGGCATTTCCAGGGTCTGTTTTCAGTATGATTCTTGTCATTTTCTCTCCAAGTACACAATGAACTGTCTTTCAATGTCTGAAAACAACTCCTGATGCTTCATTGGTAATTCTGCATGTGAAGGCTCAAGCCTAATTGGGGACTGCAGGTTAAACCCACAAAGGACTTAGAGACCCCTACATGGACTTAGTTTGTAAGTGTCTGTTTTCTCCCACCTCTCTCTTGTGAGTAAGGCACCCTGACCTTTTCAAGGGGTATGACTCAGTATTTTGGGCACATCCTGTAGGTGCCTCCTGTGAAACCAAACTCAATTCCTTCCTTCACTTGGGAAACTGAAATCCTCATGTCCCTTCAGTACAACCCGGTGAGGAGATGGGTGCCAGGTCTCAGCACCTTTTCTGCCAAGGTTTTCAGCAGTGCAACGAAGAATTCAGGATTCACTGTGCAAAACAAAGCAGTATCTTGTAATCTCGTGGTTACTCATTAGGTAATGCCTACATTTTTAATGAATTTAGTGCTTCAGGATTTGACCTCTAATTAACATCATTGTCCTTTGCTGTTACCTTTGAGTGTTCTGTTTTATTTTTGGATATTCTCTTTGGGCCTTTCTTCACAAGGAAACAAGGAGCACTATTAGCATGTCTTAGTTTCTTCAAAAAAAAAAAGAAAAGACCTTATTTTTTTTTATTATTTTGGTCAATAATGACAGGATAAAAGAAGAACTACAACCCAAAAATTTATAATTATCAAATAGCATTTCTATAATGATCTGTTCCTAAATTATAACCTTGTTTGTCTTTTGACCGTACAATTGCTCTTTCATTTCAGTTTCCCAGAAAGAATGATCTTTCTCCCCATCCCTTGTTTTAAGTGACCATGCCTTCATTCGTCACATGAGTAAGGAGAAGGCTGAATCAATTAATCAAAGGCTTGCAGAGCAACGCTGAGCAATGTAATGGTTGGTTAAACCTTGCTTTCAAAGTAGGATTCAGCTTTAGAAATTCCAAAGTAGGTGTTTTCTTTTTACAAAAACAACCTTGAGGCTGAAAGACAATTTTTTTTCTTTTAATTTTCTTTTGGCATCACCCTTAGTCTGGATCAAACTGAAGAGCTGCAATAAAAATCTTGTCTGTAACCTCACTTTTGGGGGCTTGCCTGTTAAAACATGATACTACCACAGGCTTCTGGTTTTGTACTTGTAATTTAGTGCAAGGTTAAGGAAAGGGCAAGAAAGAAGAAAACTTCTAGAAGGGTTAATTAATGGTTATGTAAATAGCAAATCCTTGTCACAGCTGTGCACTAATGCTTTATTACAATGGTTTAGTGTGTACCATAGAAAGGTCCAGGTCTGGAAAAAGGTAGCAAGCCAGCTCCTTACCAGTTTTTTAGTTAAGAGACTTTACTAGATCTTGAGAAATTTCACTTGAGTGAGTAATGGAAAGGAGGACATTGCGATCAGAGTTCTGAACAACTGAAGGCAATGTAGACACTTGGGAGGATGGGAAGCAGAAATGGGCCCTCCTTGAGCTTAGAAATGGGCCCTCCTTGAGCCTAGTGCTAGAGGAAGTAAGTTTTGGACAAGAGATGAGATGGAAAACTTCTTCAAAAAACGGGACACTCCGATTACTACACTGAACTTGGTGCTTGAGGACTAGAGAAGTATACAGAAAAAGACCGGAAAGTAACTGAGAGGAATATCTTGAGCTGTATCTCCTTTCCCAGAAGGACTTCCAAAAGGATGAATCTGCAATATCTTCCTAAAGATTTCACTGGACTTAATCTCCCCTATACTATGCACTTGATCTCAAGCAACAGCAGTTTACATTTAAAACTGAAAAATTTTCAATTTCTTTATAGTCTGAATGTAGGAAATTACTTCAGCTGCCACTGAAATGCGAAGTTATGTTCTTAAAATGCATTTTGAGAGCTACGTTAGTCTACTTCAAAAAAATGTGTCTACTCAATTTACTGGTATCTGATTTCAATTTTCCTATGTATAGTTATCAGGAGCTAAATACCCTGTGTACCTGAATCCATTGGCCCAAATCACAGAGTAGACAGAGGACGCAGACTGATCACAATATCACAGTTTAAAGCTGAGTGCAAACATTATTTCTGTATTTTTAGATGGGCCATGCTTATATGTAGCCAATAGTGTTCATCAACAAGTCATGAAACACAATAACAGCAAGAATGGTCTTTACGCTCATTTGCTTTCCGGAATTAGAGAGGAAATGATTTTTCATGGCTCAGTAAAGGTAGTAATAATTACTGACAGGTTTATAACAGTTCACAGAGAAGACATTTGCTGGTAGTTGATTGTCAAATGTAGGACCACAAGCAAATGAACTGAATCAGAATAATAATTCTTGTGTTGTTTCTAAGAAATTTGAAAACAGAGAAAGTGGCAAGGTGACTGCTGTGCGAGGAACAAAGAAGTGCCATAAAATCAAATTAGCTTGGAAAGCATCTCGAGGAGTGGCTGTCTACTGTTCTGCCTCCAGACTGGATCAAGCACTCAGTCATTCCTGACAGGTGTCCATCTTACCTGTTTGTAAAAGACGTTCAGTGATACATACTCCATAACCAGGAAACTTATTCTTGGGCTTTAGCAAGATAAAGGTTTCTCTAAAATCTAACCTAAAGTTCCCGTGCTGTATTCAGGCACTCTACTTCTTCTCCCTACCCACCTTTGAGATGAAGAACAGATTTTTCTTTTCTTTTTTGCACCAATGTTTTGTATTTTCAAAACTGCTATAACACCCTGTCTCTTTTTTTTTTTCATCCCTTATCATCTTCTATTCTTGAGGCTATCAGTCTTACTTCACCTTATCTTCCACGTTTCACAGACTTTTGACCATTCTTGTTGCTCTTCTCTGAGTTTTCTCCAATCAGCCCAGATATCTGTTAGATACTTGAATCTGGACACAGTGCCCCAGCTGAGGTCTTAGCACAGAAAAAAATCATAGTTCCTATACCTTGCAGACTTTTCTCTATTTTGCAGTGCATGTTTGCCTTTTCTGTGATAACATGCCAATGCTGAATTATAGTCAGCTCACAAACCCAGACCCTTTTCTAGAGAACTGACACTTAACCAATCAATGTTAATCTTACCCTATAAACAACTTTTAAATTACTTCTATCTAAATGCAGTATTATGTATTTTTTTCTATTGCTTTCATTCTGTTTTCACTTCTTTTCCCTAATCTATTAAGACAATTTTTCCAGTCAGTTTCTTTCTTCCCCTAGTGCTTCCCATCTTGTTGTTGTCTGAAAGCTTGAAAAATCCCATGCTATTCCTTATTGCATCATCCGAACTGTTAATGAAAATATTGAATAATACCAGACCCTTGCAGAATTGTACTCTATATATTCTTGGATTTTGCCAGGGAATTGCTCAATTAACTAAATTCTAAATAGTGCGTTTTCTGGGTAGTGTTGTATCTACTCTATGCTATATACATGTAAATTTTGTTTCCTTAAAATGACATGAGAATCAATGTTAAAAGCTTTGCTAAAGTCACTGTATATGATATCCACCGTTTCCACTTACTTATAAGGCCTGGTGTCCTACAGTAAAGTAAATGAGATGGGTTTGATATGATTAGTTAATGACAAATCCATGTGGATTGCCCCTTGTCGTCTTCTTATGTTCCGGGCACTAATAAATATTCTGTTTGACTACTTGTTCCCGTATTTGTAAGGAAGTCAAAATTAGGCTAATGGATATCCTTTTCTCATTTTTTAAAGCTCTGCGGTCTGGCGTTACAGCACCGTAGCCACCTTCACAAATTCTCAAGGAGTTGTAGTTGGGAGATCCCATAAGTCAGTTCTGGAGGTATTCTAGTATGCAGCACACAGGGCCCTCTAGTTTGAAAACACCCAGATCTCTAAGTACTAACCACTCTGCTCTAGTATTCCTCAAAGTTACGTATATACAACAACATGACAGAAAATTATGTATTATGTATTTTCAAAATTTCATCATATGATCTCTGTAGAATAAAAGTTTCATGCATTATCAGTAACATTACAGATTGTCTTCCAGTTGAGAAAACCATGAAAGATTCGGTTTTAAAAGGACTGCTTTTCTCCATGGCCATTGATTTCAGTCTTTTTCTGACAGATGTATTTAACTTTACAACTGCAAAGAGAATAACTCCTTGTCTGCCTGTCTGTTTTCATTGCATTAATGGAACTGAATTAAGAATATTTTAAAATTTTATATGTGAGCTTCAATCTAATGTTCCAAACTTTGATAATGTAACATCAATTGCAGCACATATTTCCAATCAGATTTCCTCAGCTGCCAAAGAGTTTCAGAATTACTAGAGATATTTAATTTTAACTCTGAAAACAAGGAGGTGTAGATGCCTGTTCCCACAAGATGACTGCCTCCGCACCCTGCGGATGAAAGGGTCACAGCATGTTTTCAAGTTAATATGAGTCACTATGTATGCTAGGTGAAGATTTCCCAAACACTGTTCTTAAAGACAATGAAGGTATGGGCTATACTTTGAGACTCTGAATGCTATATAGAAATACATGCCTCTCACAATGTGCCAGCAGTTTTTTACAGTGTGACCATTAAAACTGGAGCGATCTAATCACGTACGTATTGAAGCTTATGACCAAAAGCTTTAATTATGAGTTGCAACAAAGAACTGACAAATTCTTTGGTTATAAATGCATTTCTTCTTTTAAAAAAACAGACAGTTGGGATATGTTACTGATCCAGTCTTTGTCTGGAAATCCAAATTATTCACGTTTGACTAACCCTTAAATGCTAAGGGCTAAATATAGGTTTCTCATTCCCTTTGAGACCATACTGCCCTCAATAACTTAAGAATTTAGACCTCTGCCTGATTATCCCTTAACTTAGACAGTACAAGAAAACAGTATTACCTTTAAAGTCTGCGAACTATTTGGAATACACTGAAATTAATAACAAAAGCCTTTGATGAGGGCAGGGTTGTAATCAATGCCTAATAGTGGAGCTAAACCAATACAGGTGAAGATAAAGTCCATTGGTTTCATTCCTCTGACTGATGTTTTGATAACGTAATGGTATTAAGTTCAGAAGAGCTGCGATATGACACTGAATCACAACACTGGTCACTTGGATTATTTACAGTAAGACAACAGGAACAAGTTACCCCATTAAGAAGCAGTGCTTATTGCTTCCAGGCTTTTTCTCACATTACCTACATATTCACACCCTGATTTCCTTTCAAGCTTTCAGTGTTTGAAGTTTATTTCTAGAAGTGTTCATAAAGCAAATCTGAAAATAGAAGGTTTTTTTTTTAAAGTGTTTAAAATTTCAGCCAAGCAGAAGAAATGTGTGTGATGGAGGGAAGGAGAAGTATGAAAATCTGCTCAAACAGTTGCTGTCATAAATGCAACTTCAGACCAGATCTTCACTGTGAAAGGCCAGTGCTGTGAGGGGCAGAGACCAAGTTTTGGGGTGGCTCCTGCCTGAACTGCTCGGGCTCAGGGCTAGTCTGCTCCAGAGCCACCAGCATCTGTGAGGTGTGTGATGTGCTCTGGGCCACAGATGGCCCTGAGGTGTCTCCATGACTTTGAGGAGGCAGGGGTCAGCTCACAGTGCGCAGCTATTCATGTAGGGTGTCCCCATGTCCTGGGGAGACACACAGGAATGTCCTGAGGGCAATTCATCTGAAAGTGCCCAGCTGCCACCTCAGAGCGGAGGGAGCTCAGAGGGCAGGTCTGAAATCCCACCGCTGTCCATATGCCCCAGAGCATGGCTTGCTCTCTGCCTGCACCCCAGAGCGAATGAGGAGAGACTTATTCCCTAACCATGTCCCTGCAGGTCCAAGCTGGGTTTGTCCCCAGAGAGTGGAGAGCTCAGACCTTGCTCGTGGGGGGCTGGAAACCAGACCATGGACGTATCTCCCTTCTGCAGGGGCAGGGGAGCCCAGCACAAACCAGTGCCCTTCCTTCCCCATGCTGCGCGGGCCGAGGTGCTGATGAGGCAATAAAAACCAGACCATTTTGCTCAATGGCCATCTCAGTTTTGCAAAGTAGTTTCAGTGCTGCAACATGCTAAAGAGTTTGTCACTGAGCTCTGCATACATGAAAGGTGGGTTCATTCCTGCCCCCAACGAAACTTAATGAAGGCGACCTTAAATGCCTTAAATACCAGCTCAGAGCTCAGGCACCATCTGGAAACAATGAGCTGGTAGAAGCTGAGGTGCTGATGCACCGAATTAACGCAGGACCCAGGTGCTGACGTGTTACTTCCAGCTCTCCCTCAGCTTCCGCGTGTCCCACGTGGATTTTGGCAGTGGGGACACCGCAGTCTCAGGGGCCAGGGGCTGCTGTGCCGGCATGTTCACTGTGGCCGGAGCTGGGAGAGAAGTGGTCAAGATTCAAAAAAGGACCTTGTTTTCCTTTTCTGCAATATATCTCTCCAGGATTTTCCAATTTCTAGGTCTTTTTCAGCATATCCCTTACTCTCATCAGTTTTCTTAGCTTTGCTCTTCCTAAACTACATGTTTTCTTCTTATGTTTATTCCCTCTTTTGTTTCATTCAAATGTAAGATTTTTTCATTAGTTTTGCTTTCCATTTGTTTATTGTATTTTATTCCATTTTCATTTTTTCCTCATCTTTTCTCTCGTTTCATTTCAGTCTTCCCCTCCTCCTTTCCATCACCATATTTACATTTCTCTTTCAAGGCCCACTTTCTATAGCCCTCCTAGCATAATCCCTGGACACACTCTCCAACCCCCATATCAATCCTTTTTCTTTTTCTACTTATAACCTTTTGTCCTTTTACTGGTTTTTTCCTTTTCAATGCACATTTTCTCCCCCTTCTCACATCCAGATGTTTTTCCCTCTCTGTCTCCAGCTGTGCGAATAAATGACTTTTTTGTTTGTTTCAAGGAAGTTCGGTCAATCCTGAACAAAAGTACTCATATTTTTCAGGAAACTGAAACTGCGTAAATGATCATTTTGGGTGAATGTTTCAAGTAGGACAAACTGAAAAACTGATGAGTTTAATCTTTGAGAAATTTTACTAAATAATAGTTGAAATAAATTTGTGAATGGTGGAGTGACTAAAAAAAAAATTAAAGCACTTTAGACTTTGGGGTGGAGATGAGGGCAGGGCAAGTAGCTTTCCATTTCTTTTTTGGCAGGAGTAAAGGGAGCATTTCTAACCTAAATAACTCAGGCAGATCCTACTACACCTTCAAAGCACATTTCTGTTGATTAAAACTAATATTTTGGGAGCAAAACCATTTTGGCTAAAAAATTTATTCTGGCGCTGATTTCCGTGTCCTTCTCTTTCCCTGTCCAGTACGGGTAGGTGCAGAGAGCCTGGAGGCATGGCGTGCTTTTTAGCTGATATTTGGACGTTACTTTAAAAAAAAGACTTGATCTCTTCCCAAGCAGGGAGCATCTGCTGTACTTTCTTGGGTATCCCAGTCCTTAGCTTCCTGGAACAGCAATTAAAATATATCCCAGCTGGCTTAAAAATCTTGTATCACATCAAAAGCATGGAAGCTTCTTACTATCGACAGCAGTTTTTTTAAAAAGGGGGCAAATGAGTTTCTTGCAAATGTTCTCCTGCACTTAAATACACAGAGGCAAAGCATTAGTCTCAGATGAAGGCTGCAAAGTGAAAAACAGCAGCTGAGGACGGCCAGGCTCTGCCCTCAGACACACAGTACGATTCCTCGTGATTCGGATTGGAGCCACATCTGGGTACCAGGGAGAAGAATCCGGGCCAGGCACGGCCCCGAATGCCGTGGGTTTTCTGTCCATTGTGCCCAGATCACAATTAGCAAAAAGATTTTGTGGGAGAGGAGGAGAAAGAAGAGGAAACTTCCAATGAGAGGATATTCTTCGCTCATAAATCCCAACGCATTGAAACACAGATTAGACTCCTGCTTTCTTTTTAACCAGCCCCTGCCTAGAGTTCACTCAATCCTGAAATTTGCTGAACTGTTCAGCTCATGTCTACCCTGAAGTAATGAATTGGCAGGCCTATTTCTAACGGTGATTAATGAAGCTTTTCAGAGGCAACCCATTATTTGATCCAAAGTTAAAACAGTGGTTCATCATTAATCACTACAAGACATAGGCTCACAGATTCATAATTCTCAGCAAGTCCATTTCATTAAGGGTCCCACTCTTTCTTTTGTTAACGTGGGGCTCCCTGTCTCCCCACCTCTTGCAGTTGCCTTCCTGGTGCTCCATTTCCAGGTCCGCTCAAATAAAAAGTCACACGCTTTCAGGGATATTTTTCAGGTTCTGCAGCCTTCCAAAATTACATCTTCTTTTAGATTTCAGAAATTCCTCTTCCCATGGAAAAATGTCTCCGATTATCAAATATGAGCCAACATTGGCACCCAGTGGCTGAACAGATTAATCACAGATACATATTCCCTTGAGCCCACCTTTTCTATTCTTCAAAGACAGGTTTTCCTCTGGGATGTATGTGGTACTCTTACACAGCCTTCCAGCTCTCAGCCATCTAGTCATGGCTGTGAACTAGTTATACTAAGAAAAAAGAAGGAAAATGCATGTTGTGGCTGGTTCTCCCCTCTGCCAGGGCCCATCAAAGTCACTCCACAGAAGTCATCAGGTGGAACTAACATCATCAAGGTGCATGGGGTGAGGAGCCCTATGGCACCCACACGACATCATTTGGCACCAGGCAGACATACTGGCTCTGCCCCTGCAGACAGCACCTGCTTGGGGAGGGGCTGCAGCTGAGTTGGTAGGTCCTGCTCCACTGCAGAGCTGTAAGACATTCATAATGGTATGACTGGTGGCCTTAGTAAAAGCCATATCGAGCCTTTTGTCTTTAAATTATTAAATCCCTGGAGGTATTTAAAAGGTGTGTACACATGGCATTCAGGGGCATGGTTCAGTGGGACATGGCAGTGTTAGATTTGCAATTGGACTCAATGATATTAAAGGTCTTTTCCAACCTAAATGATTATATGACATATCCATTTTCTGTAACAGCTACCATCCTAAACTTGCCAATGACTTGTGCTGGGAGAAACAATGACAGAAAACTGGATGGGGGCGGGAGAAGCAATGACAGAAAACTGGATGGTGGCTGGTATGTAAAGGGGCAATCCTGAGCCATTACTGTTGCAGGTGGTGCCAGGGAAGTGCTGACTCTCTGCCTTATGGACAGTCATGGGCAGCATTTTGTCACAGCCTAGAGTACCTAATTCTTGGATCTAGCCACCTTTGCAAGCAGCAGAAACATCAGCAAAGGGGGATCTAATACTTCCAAAGGTGTTTCAAAATCAGAAGGTCAAGTGTAGAAAGGAACTTTCCAGTAATTTTGCAAAAGCCACATTTAGCTCTGAAAAAGCTGAAACATTTCATTAGCAAACAGAAAAGTAGTTCACTGAATTAATGTAAAAATGTTAAGGCATGGTATTAAAATGGTTTAATGCATACCACGTATATAACCTATATTCAATAGTTCAATAGAATAATATGGTAGGATAATTTCTACATGAGTGTAACATGAAATTAAAAGATGAAGTTCAAATAAATCCTTTTTTGTCCTATAGAAATGGACAACTTGGCTTGATCCCATCAGAGGAACAGCTGTGGAATATTTCCTTTAGTCCTTTTAGCCAGAACCAACTTCTCCAGTCATTGAATTGAAAATGTTTCATCAGCTTTAATTCTAATGACTAATCAGATGTAAAAATTAAGGCACGGAGGAGTAAATGGCTTTTTGTTCAAGGCTACACAGAAAACAATTTGAAGAATCATCAACTGCTCTCCCTGCAGGACAGTGCCCCTTCCAGCACTTATTATGACCGCATCCATACAACTGTAGTGTTAATTAATGAGAACCTGTATTCAGGTTTTCAAACAGTGCTTTATAGTACCCTAACCCATTTGAGAATCCATCTTTTATTTTCATTCCTATCCTGTTCCATTTACCTCCAACCCATTAAGCAATATCATAGACATGGAAGAGAGTAAGATGCTAGTGCCTTCCATCGGAAATGCAGATGCTGCATGGGATTGAAAATCCTACCTGAGCATAGATGTTCATTGGCTTACAAAATCAAACACATCTGTACATCAAAAGGAAAAAAAATGTATTTCACTAATAGCATCCAAAGCAAGATAGTACTAAAAAAATCCCTCAAACATGGGTACATAATTTTGGAGAACTTATCACAAATAAAATTAAAATTCTGTAGAAGAAAAGCCACGTCAATTCATTTTCCTTTCAGTTTGAGAAACTTGCTTCCCGGCAAGCACTTTCCATACTGCAACCAAGGCTGTAAGCTACGATGTAGAACAGCACGAACAATGAAAGACATTTCCTAAACCTGTTCCATGGGCACACTGAGTAGGGCTGCTGAGATCATGATCAGTTTTTAAAAGAAAACAACTAGCATATGAGAAAACATTATCTGTTCTGCCAGCCTGCAACCTTGCAGCTTGACTGGGGAGTTTTCCTGGAGCTGTGAGCTGGTAAGAGTTTGACCTCAGAGAACAGTGGCCCAGTGTCCCACCAGACCAGAAGTCCTCTCGCTGGGTGAGCTCCGAGTTGGAGATTTGGCCTGGCCCTGCAGGAATCCCAGGAATGTGCTGGCTATGAGTGCTCAGCTGAGTGCTGCTTTCCGTGCATAACCTCCTGCCTCCCCAGGACACCGTCCCTCCAGACGGTGCAATGCCGAATGTTTGGATGCAAACGATTACTCGCAATCAGACATCAGGTAATGGACTGCGGCCAGGGCTTAGACAGGAGGCACTGTGTGTGTGTATAACCCTGTCTGTGGGCGTGCACACAAGGAAACATTACTGCTTGGTAGAAGTGCCCCAAAACGCCAAAGCTTTGCCTTCAAACCACCAAAAAAGGGCTGCTGTGCACACAGGCTCCCCTCACCTCAGCCCCGTTCTACGCAGGCTGCTTTTTAGCACGCAGCTACACGTCCCTCCACACCTCTTCAGCCTTCGCTCGCTGGCTCAGCCTTTCAGCAGCACCACGTTACAGGCATTCGTGGTGTTAATGCGATATTGGCAGCTGCTCGCTGAGAAATCGGCCGGCACTCCCAAACACGGAAAGTTCCCAAACTCGCCCTTTTTTATTGCTGGTGGTTTGGCACAGCGTCTGCTCAGCCGCTGCTGGCTGACACGTTAGCCACACCTCAAGGACACGGCTCTGTGGCTCGGCGTTGCCTGTATATGTGTTTGGAAGAGGTTCGTTCCTTTATGCTCCACAAGCTTTCTGGAGTCAGGGGGAAGCTTTCCTTCCCCTCCCCCCCATCCCTTTATTTTCACAGGCTTTGCTCACGAACTGGTTGGGAATACTCACTGGGAATATATTCTCTGTAAACAGTTTCTTCTTCTGCCTGCCCTCTCTGTGCAGCCAGGAATGTGGGATTTATGAAGCCAGGAAAAGACTGTTCAAAAGAAGCCTGTCTCTTTAGCACTAGCAGTTAAGATATTCAGCCGGGCTGAAGCAGATCCCGGTCCTGTCCCCTTGGCATTTTATACAATCTACATGAGATAATGAAGTAAAATCAGACATGATCTGAAGACCACCTACTCAGCTGCCACCCACCCTCCCCATCCATCCATTACAGATGTATTGGCTTGAGCTTTCTTCCCATTCCCAGCTGGCCCTGCCACGCAGGACCCGGCAGCCGGAGCAGGAGCGGTGCCACAGTTCTGTGCCGCAGCCCAGGTGGTGCTTCCCTCACAGGGGTCCCGCTCCCTGGCAGAGCCTTCCCCCAACACTGCAGCTCTCCCCCGGCACACGACATGGCTGTACCTAATTCGTGGCCCTGCTACAGGACCCTGTACGTGCACAAAGAAGTTGGGAAAACTTCAGAAGCTACCCGGTGCCTGCCCTCGGGTGCTTCACCATCTCGTTACCCGTCCTGCGGCAGCGAGTACGTGATGCTGATGGGAGTTGTCCTGCTTTGGCAGTGGGACAGCCCTTCGGAAGGCATCAGGGAGGCAGGCTGCGAAGAGCGAATTAAGACTCTTTGTTTTAACGAGCTCTGACAGAAGCAAAGGCAGCAGCTTTTCGATTTTTTTCTGAAGGTTTCTTTCCTTTAGGTGGCAGTATGTGTTTACAGCTCCCCGCAGCACCGCCTGCGCTCCCAGCCCTGCCGCGGAGCATCCTCTGCCTCTGCTCAACCATCGCTGGGTTAATTTTCCAGAAAATCCTGCACAAGCAATTAAAATGTTAATGTTGTGAGGGAAATGCCTCCGTTGAAGTAAACTCATTCGAGAGTCGGTTGTGCTCGGTGGAAGGGGAACAGTCTATTGATTTTGAACAAGGTCATATCTCATCAGGCTTGCCACCTGGATTATTTTTGTTTGCGCTGATCAGCTACCGAGTCCTTGATTTCACAGCGAGTTTGAAATCACCTTAATGAAGCAGAAATTTGAGGGGGGGGATGGTTTCCCTCCCAAGACTTTTCTTTATTACAGAAATGTGCTCCCTCACCTGTTTATCTCTGACCACCTGCTCACCTCTGTGCTTGTTAACCTTATTTCACTAAAGCAGCAATAACTGATGCAAAACTCTCAGTCCTGGCAGCTGCCAACCAAATTCACACCTTACGCTGGGATTTGTACTACAGCCAGCCAGCAGTGCCTTCCATCAGGAGGATGGGAAAGCCTCAGAGTGAAAGTCTGTTAAAAAACCAACAAATTCAGCAGTTTAAAGAGCCTTCAAGAGACATTTGTATGGACATAGGGGAGTTCTGCATTGTACTTTATTTGGGAATACAGAAGGAAGGACTAATAGAAGGAAAGTTGTTCACTTTTTTATGGCAATTCATGCTGATGGAAGCTGCCTTGCACACAGAATATCTAACCCTATTAAGACAAGGTATGCTCAGTGAGAGTGTGCTGGTATTTCGTTATGAGCAAGAGACACCTGGGACAGAGAAGCAGAAGCACCTAAAGCCTCATTTCATTTGCAGATTCCTCGTGGTCTCCACCCAGAGCTTGTAGTCTTTCCTTCCCCAGCCAAAGGTCTCACAATGCTCTCTTTTCACGAGCGTGGTCACACTAGAAAAGGTGGACAATACTTTTCCATTGTATCTGAAATAGGTTATGCTATTTCTGGTGATACAGGCTAAGACTCTCTAACCCAAATGCTAGGGTGTTTGCATGCTTAATTCACATGTCTAATTGCCATAATTGCACATGCTCATTAGGCAATTCTGTGTGCAAATGCTGAGTTAGGCACATAACTAGGCATAGTGTTTGCAGTGTGATTTGGTTCAACACTTGTGGAAAATTTGTGAACAAATTAGACATGCAATTGAATGCACATTTTCTACGCTAAGAAGTTGGGCAGGGCCTGGCACCAGGCAGACTGCAGTCTAAATGAATGAGCAGAAAGTACTGCCCTTGTGAATCCCAGTGCAAGATCAAGTCCTTCATCCAGAGAAAAATCAGACCTAAGCTGTCCTTCGCATTATCCAAAGATTCACACCCTCCTTTCAGGCTGAGCTGGAATACTGGAAAACAAAGCAAATTTAACATTCATCTGGAGAAAAAAAAAAAAAAAAAGAAAAGAAAAAAGAAAAAAACAACAACCACAAGCATGAAGCTCTAATTTTATGATCTGATTGCTGAGGACGAGTAGATACAGAGCCTCCCTGTCAGAAGGGAGACAAAGCCAGCCTGTCTCTTCCTATGTTCCCATAGAAGACACAACAGTGAGTAACCCAAGTAGCTCAGTGTGAGCAATAAAGGATACTAGCACAGCCTTAAACCAGCACAGCTGATTTGAGTTAGAGCCCGCCTGTGGAAGCATGACTACAAGAAAGCCCAACTTTCATGGTCTAATATTTGTAATTTCTCTCACGCTGAAGATATATGTTCTTTTAATAAAAAGCACAGAGGAAAATACCCCAAAAGTAAGAATTCAAGGCACAGAAAGATTGAGTTATGGTTTGTTTAATCCTTCGATTTTACCCTTCACGAGCCAGTCTGCAATCTCTCTTGCTCTGAATTTATGACAAGCCGGACTAAAGGGACTGTCTATACATTAACATTGACATTTCCTTTGTGCATTAATCCTTTGAATCTCATTTACCATACATTTCTGCTGAATGACATAAAGATGATGATTTTTTTATTACTGAGTAGATTATGATGAGGCACATTTTCACCACCATTCAGGAAAATACGGAATGGGAGTAAGAGCTGTCTTTTTACCTTTGCCCGTATGGTGACAATGTGGGCTCCCTGTGAGGGACTGCCTTTCAGAGGACAATGAGGTGCAGCCCCATCCTGCAAACTCCCACGAGCTGGATACGCAGGACACCACAAGGTCAGGGACACTACATCGGCTGTAACACCACAGCAGTGATGAGCTCTTGAGATGGAAACACTCACAACTGGGACATCCTCAACTTTACCAGGGTTGCGCAGAAGCAATCCTCCCTGCTCAGAACAGAGGCTGCAGCTCTGGGCATATGTCACCTAACACGGCTCCTTGCCCAAATTTTTTTGATAGAAAGCAGGCTTGCTAGCCATAGGTACACACCATAGCACTTACCCACCATGAGACTCCATGGCCACCAACAGCATAACCTGAAACGTTCAGTTTCAGAGGAAAGAAAAGTTGTGATGGTCCTGTCGCTTGTAAACTTTAATGCAGATTTGCATTTTTTTTCTTATTTTTAAAACTGTGAAGAAACTTAAGTTTACATAGTATAAGAATACATATATCACAGATACACATACAGATATAGATACTTGCAGACATAGATACATAAGTATTTCTAAGCTGTGAAGTTCCCCATAAAGTGTAGTTTTGTGATATGAAGGCTTTGGTGAAAAGACCAAGTTAAGGAGTTTGGCCCAGAGCACTCCTGCCCACCCCACCTTGTGGTCTTCCCCACATAAAAGGGTATTTTGAACCCCGGCAAGTTCAGGGAAGAGATGTACTGGCATGAAGGAGCTGTGGTGTAGAGCTGGAAACAAAAGCTGAGAGACAGAGGGAGGCAGGGCTGCTGAAGTCCTCTTTGCCACCAAAAGTACAGTCTGGAGAGGAGAGGAGAGGAGAGGAGAGGAGAGGAGAGGAGAGGAGAGGAGAGAGCCATCATATGAACAACAGTGATGGGTGCTGTCTTCACCCAGAGCCCAGCAGACCCTTCTGCCGCTGCCGTTTGACATTTTGTTCTGCAACATCTTTAAATGGACACAGGGAATCTCCCTGTGTTCAAAGGTTTAAAGAAAGCATGGAAAAATATATACAAACAATTGTAACTGGCTGGGGGAGGAAGGAGGGAGAGAAGGAAAGAAGGGGGAGAAGGGAGAGAATACGTCTGTATAATATTGCAGCCTATGGTGCTAGCAAACATTGACATTAAGATTCCATGGTTTATTAATATAAAATCCTCAATTTTAAAAAAAGCCTAAGCCACACAGAAGATATAGAAGTTGATATCGCACAGTAATTGAATGTGAACAGGAGAAAAAAACACCTGAGTGAAAAATTCAGGGTCTAAATACCCCATTTTGCTTTACAGCACACACAGCAGAGTAAGCCCAGGAAATATTCCTTAGGCTATAAAATTACACAAAGGACTAGAGTGTCCCATTTTTCTTTTTAATTTAAAGAAAATAGCCAGAGCCACTGAAGAGAGGGAATTGACCTCTTTGGGTCTCTCACTTTCTGAGAGACGTTTCTGGTCAATCAAGCCCGCACATCATTCCTGGAAGAACGACCACAGCCTCCATGTTTCTGGCCTCTACCCTGGAAGCCATTGCTTATATTTCCATTACTCCACTGTACGTCAGACCTATCCACAGCCTTCGTCAATGGCAAAAGGTCAGAAGTCTCCCAAACTTAGATATCGGCATATATTCTCCCATAAATTAGAAGCATAAATTTCAAAAATCTATATTCCTGAGTGATGGGGCATGTCATTCCCCCCCCTTTCTGCTTCTTTTCAAGGGGTTACATGCAGTTTGGCCTGTGTGGCTTTACTATCCATCCATTTTAAAAACAATTAAAATAATACACATTGATTTTATTATTTTTTTTAAGTACTGCAGCTTGCAGAAGTGCTGAGTGTGAATGGCTCCTTCCCATATAACATAGCATGTAACACCCTCCTGGGGTGAGGACCACAGCTCCTGAGGCCAGAGCACAGCAGCATCCCTGGTTTGAAGGCATGTGCTGGTTTTGTGTCCTTTCCAGCAGCAGTCACCAGGAATGGGAACAGGCAAAGGGCTTCTGCATGGGAGCAAAGAAACGCTGCAAAGTCAAACGCTGTGCCCCAGCTGCTCAGAGATGCGGCTAAGCACAGCCGAGGCCGGGCTGAGCCGGGAGGCATCTCCCAGCACTGGCTGTGCCTTAGGTTATAAATCACTTGGATTTTCCTTTGCTAGGGTTTTTTTTTCTCTTTCTGGGAAAGCAAGCTCCCCTGCGAGGGTGGCACAGCCCAATAAGAAAAAAGCTTCCCTCCGAATCCACCGGGATCCTGGGCGCGCTGAGGGCTGCACTTAGCCTCGGCTCTCAGAGCAACAAGGGTGCTTCAGAGCCAAGGCTGCGCATGGCTGGGGGGGGAGGCAATTATCCGCTGCGAAATATGGAGGGGGGGGACACACATGACATACACAACGACAATGCAGGGCCTGATCTCTAGAAGTGCTGAACACTTGTGAGGCAGCGAATACCTCCAGAGCTCCACGGCAGGAGTTAAGAGCATTCGACACTTTAGGAGAGTTGCTAAGCATCCCCAGGTTTGCAGGTTTCTGTGGGGGGGTTTTTACCTGCAGTAGGTACCTTGGATATTGCGAGATCCCTTTACACCTAATTAAGATAAATCGTGGAGAAATATACAAAGATGCATAATCTACCCACTCTTCGACGTATTTAAGTGTATCCCCGCAGGGAACTACACCCATTTAACTAAAATCAAGTCAGAAATCAATTTAGTTACATTAATGCATTTTTGCTATGGAATAGCCCTTAATTTGAATGGGAATAAAGACCCACTATGGGCCGATTGATTGTTAGGTGAAGGAAAAGCTTTTATTCTCCATATAGCTACAAACGAAATAAGATTCAGAATGCTATGGGATATTATATATAGGAAACATTAGGATCTGTCGGTATAGCTGTATCTTTTTTTCACACAGCTCTGAACACCTTAATTCCTCCTGTGATTTCAGGCATTCCCAGGCAGAGATATCCCAGAAAACCCTAAAAATAGGGGGCAGTTTCCTTCCCAAGAACCGCAGGGGCTCACTTTCAGTGACAAAATATGTGGGTCTCAGAAAGGTCTTTCCAATTTAATGTGTGAGCTCAGGAGACCCGGGAGAAAAGCAAAGCCTGCCCTGCAGGAGCATGCAGCGGGGAAACTGCGTACAGCGGGAGGGGAAGAAGTCGGATAAGAAACCCCATCTCAGCTGGGCTGTGTGCCTCCCCGAGCAGGGACAGGGACGGAGCCTGGCTTTGCAGGGGGAAGGGGAGGGAGCAGACCTCCTGTTTGCATCCAGCGGGACCTGGCAGGGACGAGGTGTCATGGGTGGAACAGCTTGAGCAGCACAACGCGTCCCCAGGAGGAGGATTGCAATGTCCCTTCGGGTTCCTTAGCTGGCTCACCTTCCCCCAAGGCACAGGTTGTTCAGAGGGGGCTGGTGGGTGCACTGGGGGAGCCTGGGGACACCGACTGGCCCCAAGGGCCTGTTTGCAGCCACCTCTGGCTAACACACCTCTGGCTCCCGTCTGCTGTCCTGAGCACCCAAAGGAGACTCTGTGGTGGTTGTGCCCATTTGACCCCATTGCCTGCCCCCACCTCTGTGTGTGTGAGGGAGAAATAGGGAGAGGGAACAGAAAACGAGGGTTTTCCAGTGAAGATGGTCTGCTCATCCCAGTTACTTAATTTCACTATTGTCATTTCTTACACCACTAAAGATCACTTGCTAATGTTGCCCCCACTATCCAGCTCCTGACCTTCAAACATGGTCCTAGGAGCAATGTTATAAAAGATATATGAAGTAAGACTGTAGGTGGCACTTCAGGCTACGTAACTGTGACCTTGTCTATCAAGACACACAGCATTTAAATCATAAGTTTAATCAGGTGATCCTTAGGCAATCAGGATGATCAGGAAAAGTACGTTAGCACTGTGTAGTCTCTGCAGCAATTCCCAGTATACCTTTGCTGTGTGCCCAGACCCATAGTTCAGTTCCACTTCACCAGCAGAAATCAAGAGAAATCTCGCTCAAGGAAATGAAACAACTCACTGGAATAAATCAGAAACAGGCCCACGCAGCTCTTGCAAGAGTGGAAGTCTGGCACCTAAACCAAAGCAAGAAGCCTAAATATATATGTGAGCCTAAAATACTAGAGATGAGTGCTATAGCAAAAACCACGGGAAATTCAGCAAAACGCTGCACCACTCCAAAAGCTGCAGAAGAGACACATGGGATGCATATTTTGGTTCTGTTGAAAGTATGGCATTGTCTATTTTCTGTAGGTTTCATCAGTACAGAGCTAGCAATATTTACTTTTCTGCTCTCTCTAAGCCCCAATTTGGCAGTACATCATTAGTCAGTGGGTGCTGGATGTGTGCTTGCTTGACAATTTACTGAAAATTAAGCAACAGAGCAGCAGTGAAGCACGCTCTGACATGCTTTTTGGAATTGGGGCCCAAATGCAGATGCATTTTTCAGTGGACATCTGAAGGTGCTGTTCCACACCACAATTATCTAATGGCAAAGCTGCCAGAGGAGGACCCTGCCTTTTCTCACCCACAGCTATTTGTTACTCTCTCTCCTCCTTCCCATTTATCACTCCTAAATGTGCTGATACCCTTTAAACTAAATTAGTGAAATGGCTGGTATTAGCAAAACCAGAAAAACCCTGCCGATCTGTTTTAGACCGCGACACCAGAAACAGCTGCCTTAACGTAACTGGGGGAGGGGACAGCAGGCTGCAGTAGGGAAAGGAGGAGAGAGGGAATGCACTGCGAAGGACAAGGATCTCCTCAAACTGCTTTCTTCCTACAGAAACGCTATTGGTGACCAGCAGCCAGATGTCTATTGTAAGTGCACCAAAATACTCGCCTGCTTCTTCCTAGCTCCTCACCACTGGATCTGTGTTAGACTAGTCATGATTTGTCATCGGGAAGTCCCATAGGCTGTCTGGAAAAAGGCAAGGAATTCAGGGCACGCAAGAGATGCCGGTCCCCCTCTGCGTGGGGTCCTCTCCTCTGTTGCAGCGTATCTGTATACCTCAATTGCAACGCAGCTTTTACCTGGCCGCCGTTACTGTGCCTCCTGTAAGGCCCCCGGGACAGTTCATGTCCCTGGGAGGGGAAAGTCTGTCCCTTTCCCCTCCAGGCTTCTACAGAAAGCAGCAAAGCTGGGCCAGCTGCTCCAGGAGGCATGTAACACCTTCTCCCACTGGACCAATCCTTCCCCATCGGCTGCTGAATAGGCAGCAGCCAGCTGGCAGCTGCAGGGGACTGAGGAACCTTGTGAAGGCTGAAACATAAAAACAATAAAAAAGGTGAATCCCAACCAACTTGTTGAGAATTTATAAAACAGGGGTCAAGTTTTGCCAAGCATTTTTTTTCTTTCACGGTGAAACTGGTGGACTCAACTCAGAGTGGTTCCCACAGCAAACTTCCCTCCACTCTCTCCTAGGGAGAAGCAGCTGTACCCACCAAAGCTGGCACCACCATGCATAGGTAAGATATTCCCAGGTAGGCAGTGGTATGAATATACAGAGCAGAGCCAGAACAAAAGGGATGCTGTATTCAGTTTTTATCAGGTTGTCTCCCTCTGCGTCTGACTCCAACTTGCCATGGCTGCAGAAGCATTCAACAGTCATGGAATTGGGCAAAGTGAGTTCACCCTTCAGCAATGGGGACATCAGCCAGTCCTGCCCTCCCCACCTTAGCCTCTCTGTTGCAACAGCATTGGAACATTTCACCATTATTTTACTGCTCATTACTCTCAGTTTATTACCGTCACTGTTTAACCTTGGTTTACCCCTGGGGATAAAGCGAAGGCGTATTTCACCAGTTGAGCAAAGCTATGGACAGACTTCACAGCAACCTCAACAGGCACTTGGGTCCATAATTCCCAACGAGGGCCTGAGAGGCTGGTGCTGAGTAATACTGGTGCCTAGTCTATCTGACCTGCTTGTGGTCCTACAGATTGTGTGCACGTACCTGGTACCTTCTCACAGAGGTGTTGCAGGACCCCAGTGTCCCTTGGCCGGGTTTCTTCCAGACCCCAGGAGCCGAGGGGGATGCAGTGCCACCACTGTTGCACAGGAGGGGCCCCAAGGTCAGGTCACCCTTAGTAGCCTAACTACTGCATCAAGGCCACCAAGGGAGCATCACACCCTTGCCCAGTTGATGAGACAGCCTGGCACTGTACAGCGTGCCCAACGCTCAGTGAGGGGAGCTGTCATTCCCGGGAAGAGGGGGAGAAGCACGGACTGCATGAGGCAGGTATGAGGCACCACGTGTAGGACTAGATCCTGCTTCACAGCACTGGGCTGGTGCAATACCCACCTGTGAGCTCCTGAGGCAGTCGGTCCCCTGCTCCTGCCTTTGGTACGTACAGAACTGCTCTTCCTTTCAATCTCTTATTCCTAATGCCTTCTCTTTGAGCTTCGGCGATAAACTCAAATGACTTTTTTTTATGCTTGCTTTTTTATATATATAAGATGTAACCTAAAAATTGGGGTTTTGTGTCCTCTGAGCCAGCTCTGGACAGTCATGGCGTAATGAGCAATGCAATAAACGTCAGTTTGTCTTAGAAGACACTCAGTAGGGGTTTAGGTTCGCCATCCGCAAACAGTATTATCTTCAGTGCCGTAATCAGCCTGGAGGAGGAATGGGTTCCTGGGACCTTTGGCATTTTGAGTGAAGTAAAGTTATACAATTAAACTTCAGTTAGGAAATATCCATAACTTACCAACAGGGGAGAGCAGTTAAGAGCATTACCAGCTGTCAGCACCTGGGAAACTAAATTGAATGGCCAGAGCGCTGAGATATGAAAACTGAAGAGAAAAATCACATGTGCCTACTTTCTTTACGGCTGCAATGTCATAGGTCATATGTTGTGCTAACCTGTAAGAAATAATAGGAACTTGGAGATAAAATATAGCTCCAAATGTGAACCAGGGCATGGCACAGAAGAAGTTAAGCAAGGACAAACAGATTACTAGTGCTCTGAAGTATAAAATCACTGTCTCAGAGACTGCTCTCTCTACTCCTAGCAGCTTCATAAGTTAAACCAGCTGTTGCAAATAATACTCTTAGATTTTTAAAGACATCTATTTCCTTGACTGTAAATAGAAATATGATTTCATTAAACTAAAAGTACTCTTCTATGTACATTTTGGGTTTTTTTTAAAAAAAGATTGAATTAGCAATATGTGTAATAACAGCCTGTCAGAGCTGTGTGATTCTTGTACTGATATTCCTGAAAAATTTGCTATCACTCTTACAAATTTATCACTCCCTTCCTGAATATCATAAAGGATTTGGGAAACATACTGCAAAACAGAAAATAAAGAAATAACAACTAAAATGATTTGGTGGACTTTATGTGTGAGGAACTGTGGCCTCACACATAGAAGAAGAGATCTCTTAGCACAGGCATGTTGAAATGGGGATAACCAGGAGCAGCATGGATGGGTTCAACCTATATATATCTGAGGAGGAGGAGGACGAATGTGCTGAAGCACCTCTTGGCTACAAGGCTTAGGGGCCATAAACACCTCCCACCCCTCCATGTGATGGAGCTACTTGTCTTTCCTCTATAGCAGCAGATGTGGGACATCTGCTATCATGTGTGTAGCGGTGATGTCACTGCTTGACATCAACAGCCCAATTTGGAGGGTTGGTGCAGGACACAGCTATTTGGTGTCCTGCAACAAGAAGGGCTGGGCAGAGTACAGGAGCAGGTTTGGGGAAGGAGAGCGGTACAGAGGAAGAGGCTGGTGGGAGCTAGGGTCAAGCCTATTGTGGTGTGAATTAAGAGCCTGGCTAAAAGCAGAAAATGTTCACACTTCTCAGAAAGCTTTATGAGCAGTGATAATGAAATAGCAACCCCCGAAGCACTTACGTTCCCATTCACTTTTCTAATGCATCCATTTGAACAGTAGGTCCTGTCACAGGCTGTTCCCACAGAGCGATGGGCAGAGCATGCACGTGGCCCAAGAGGAGCACAGTGACACTCTCGCAGTGGTGTACACCAGCAGCAAGTACCAGCCTGTTTAATGAGGCCCTCCATCGCTCCCTGCCCTGCTGACTGCACCCTATGGGTGGCACTGGCATGGATGCCTCCGCCAAAACTCTTGCTTCATGGCACCGAGCTGCACCCATTTGTAACTCCACTTCTCCGGCTCTGCGGGCGCCTCCAGCCACACACCATGTTGAGGGGGACGCAATGGTGATGGGCTGTGATAGAGCCTTCAAGGGAATGCTGACTCACCCCCATCCAGAGGTTGCAAGAGGGACCCAGCAGTCTCCCTCAATGATTCACAGCAGATGGGGAAACGTAGGCGAGAGGCGCAATGCCTCCCCAGCCTGCCATAGCTTTGAAATGCCATGGCCTCGCATAACATTGCTAAAACAAATACAGCAATTAAAAACCTCTGCGTAACAAGTCCGGTTCTGCAAACACGCAACGCACGGCAGAGCGGTGGTGATGCCAAGCGTTGCCTGGTAATCCATTTTCTCAGAGCTACATAATGGCCACATCCATAAAGAAGCAGGGGAGGAAAGGGAGGGAAGCGCAGGAAATCCATTACTGCCATAAAGGGAAGGAAACGGAACAGGAGCCTGGACCCAAACCTGGGTCCTCCTGGATTCCTGGCCTCCTGCCAGGGTAAGATATTAGAAACCAATACGAGGGGTGGAGCGGCGGTAACTGCTGCCGTGACTCATTCCCTTGTGAAAAGCAGAGCCACCCAGACAACTGGCACAGCGCCTCGCTGCGTGCGCGGCCTCAGAGAGCTCACCCGGTCACGTAAGCAGCTGGCACGCTTCCTGCGATTAACGAAAAATGCAGATAATTTAGCCTTGGCTACCTGAGTGCTATCCCTATTATTGTCTGATAGAAATGGAAACAGAGTCATCCTGACGTGACTTTTGATCCCGAAAAAGCATGTAGTACTATATGAGATAGCCGGGAAATGAAAGTCCAGATGGAAAGAGATTAGGAATTGCTCTTTGAGTTGGTTAAAATCACAGCTGACCTTATTATTCGGTGTTCAAGCAGAAGGAGAGAGAACTCCGAGACAGGGCAACATTCAGGCTTTCTCCTTCCCCCTGCCTATTCTGCAGTCACCTATACCCGATTCTGGTCATGTGCTGCGTTCTCACAGCTCCCACACAATCCCACCCTTGTGCTCCTAACACGGGGACAAGGAAGCTGTTTATCACAGCATTCCGTTTGTCACACTCATTTCAGACGACGATAATTCCCAGTTGCAAGTAGCACGTTTTACATCAGCAAATATTGCGGCAGTTCTTCTACAGATGGGGAAACGAAGGCTTAGGGGGCTACAAAGACGTTCCTTTGGCCACCTAGCGAGTCACTGATCTCCCAAATTCTAGTGCAAAATTAAACATCTCTGCCTAGACTTGCTTTTAGATTTAGCTTACCAGTATAAGCCTCTGAAGTCCGTACATGAGAAGGGCACCTAACAACTACACTTAAAATTATTTTTTCTTGTGGGGAGAAGGTGGGGGGACAGGGTGGTTTATGCCTTGGTCCTGTAGTGGATTACTCAAAAGCCTGCATGCTTTCAGCACTGGGCTAACCAAATTTCATCAGAGCGCACACAGCGCTGTATCCAATCTGTCTATTTGTAAAACTTGACAAATTTTTGATGTCAGCGATAGAGAAGCCCATTTGCCACTGTTTTCCCCAAACTGGGAATTCGCAGCGTGATCAGTGCAGTTTGCCTTCACATGCCTCACATGTCTCGAGGAAATAGTTTTACCTGTAACTGCATCTCCAAACACCAATAGGGAAGGTCTTTGGTGTGGTAGGCTGTATCCTTCCTGCACATCTTTTCTGTCTTCTCCTTTCCTCCATCCACTACTGCTCGCCATGGGCAATGCTATAGAGACACATCCTGACATTGAGTGTTATAGGGGCTGATATCAGAGACAGAGTTCCTTCAAGGCTGGCTTGCTGCATGTTTTGTTTGCTTCTTGAACCTTCTTACAGCCACAGCTGGGAATTTTAATAGCTTTCCCAGCTGCCTGCCTGTGATGGGGGAAGAACCAATGTGACTGAAGGCCTGGTATGACTGTGCTCTCACTCCCAGGTAAAATTAAGAAAACTCCCCGAAAGTAAATGGGGATTCTGGATTTGAAACTACACAGCTGCTGAGATGAGCTGTTGTTTAATTTTAGTGGCACCCAGTAGTTCAGTGTGTCCTCTGTCTAACCCATCCCAGAACGGGGCAGTTTAGGAGGGCTGCTGTGGAAAGTCCTTTCTGACCTTGCTGCAGGCCCATGGGAATACAAGCCATCCTCACCACCCCACGGCAGCGCTTGCTATTCCCCCAAGCCCCACAACTGCCCACCAGCCCCGACTGGGGTGTGTAGCCTGCACTTCACAGCTCCTGCACTCACACTGAATGTGGACATGCTCTAATTGTCCTGTGTCTGATACTACAGTCTGCTGCAATATTATTATTATTATTACATTATTACTAATATTATTAGTAGTATTTAACTATGGCTTTATTTTCTCGGCTCTTCATAGCAAACAAATGAGATTGTGATCTATGGCTGTTGCCATTTCAATGTCTCTGCAGCTCTACTGCAGAATGCCATCATCCACATCTCTGATCCCTGTGAGTCCTGTTAGCGCATCTTGTTGGCAGCAGCAGTATTCTTCCACTGCAGGTTTGATCCAAAACAGCATATTCCACCATCTGCAGCTACCTGCTGGTGTCCAAGATGTAGCGAGGTGGTTGCTTTCTTTATCCAATAGCATTCGCCAATATTTATCCTTGGCACCAAGCACTGAGGCTATTTCTGCTTCTGCCAAGGTAACAGGTAACACGTCTTTCGTTGCAGGCACTTGGTAATGAGTAGTTTGTCATACTTTGATGAGGTCGCTCAGGCTTAAGTGCTTGCCCACGTGGAGGTTGGCTCCCAGGCCACGCACTCGACCAGGGATGTGGCAACTGCAGCACTGATGCCTTCTCTCTCCATTCACTGTATTGGCTGCTGCTGCTTCTTCTTCTTCGCCCTTGGTGCAGTGGTTACACAGGTGCCATCCTGGCTGAATCACTGTCTCTGTTTCATGGTGAAATATGCCTGGAAGATATCCCAGTCCTTTGAAAATATCTTGATAACCTTTCAGCAGCCCTAGCTACAGAAGCAACACAGAGCAATGCCTGCTCTGACTCTTCATGGACTTTTCTGCTTTGCCTTGTGGTTCTTACCACAGCTATTGCACCTGGCCTCATGTGCAGGTTATTTTCTTTTAATTATTTTTTTCTACCTGGTATCTTCCTCTGGAGATTATTTCTTCCCTTCTAGTTGTCATTGTGCATAAACATCAGTGCTTATCCTTTTTCTCCCTCCTTCCACCCCAAAAACACAAGCTGGAGCAGCACTCATTTGCTCTGTGGCTGTGAATTGGTGTGCACTTGCTTTCTACATAGTCAGATCTCTCCCAACACCAGGATGGGCTCTTCAAGCAGCCTCACAGAACTTATTGCTTCTTTTGAGCATACCACAAATTCCTTTTTTTAATATAAAATCTGTTAACAAAGGAGTCAGCTTTTTTCTTTGGGGGCAATATTCTGATCTGTGCTTGCCTTAGGTTCAATTACACTCTTTGAGGAGATTCTTTACTTGTGTTTTATTTAGGAGAGAGGAAATATTGGAAAGTGTTGTGATTCTTTCTAGATCTTGTATGAGTCCTCCTGATGTGCCTGAAAGCTGCTGCAGCATGTCCATGACTGCTACTAGCGTGGTTGTTCTTGGTTTGTTCTGTTTCTCTTCCTTTTTGTCTCATTTTCTCACTATGATCCAAAAAGCCTCCAGCTGATAAATTCATCTCCTTTCATATCCATCTTCCCAAAGATGGGAATCTTGAATACCATTCTTGTTCTTTTTTCCTCCTTCCTACCCCTTTTCCTTGTAAATAAGCATGATCACAGCCTTCACTTCTGATTACACGGGTAGAGGAGGCAGATCACCTCTGAAATCATGCTCTCTATGGAAAGGAGATGAAAAAGCCTAACGAGCAAAAATTACCTGGAAAAAAGAAAATGGAAGAACCGTGGACTGTCGCCAGCAGCTCTGCTGAGGACCCAGCCTGCTTGCCAGCAACTGAAAAGCTGCTAGCAATTGTAGGTGACTAAACCTGGGACATTGTTTCAATGTCTGCCAAAATCAACAGAAGATGGCACATAGTGACTGCTGGACTTGTCTTCCAGTTCTGCTGACAAACTCCTGGCCAGTTCCCAATCCCATGCCTCAGTTTCCCTGTCTCTGGAATGGGAAGAGCTGCTAATTTTTGTTACAAAAAAAGGAACACGCTTTATGTATGCCAGGAAATTAGCAAACACAGCAGTGGGAAAGGATCAACAGAACAGATTGTAATGATGAAAAAGCTAAACTAAATGTCTGTTCCTTCAAATGCCTCATGCACACCCTAGGCTGGAGGTCAGGAGAAACCAAGTAAAAAAATCTCCTTCCCATAAAAAGTACAAAGCATTCAAACCCTTTGCATCTTATCAATAAAAAAGTGCAATTACATGGTAGGGAAACAGGTCCAGCTCCTGTACTGTAAGCCTTGCCTCCTCCCTTTCCTTACAAGAGAGTGTAAAGCTCTTGTACAGGGACAGTTTACAGGGACAACCATGACACGGAACCCAAGAGCCTGGCCTGGACTCCATCTGGGGGGTGGGCAACTTCTCGGTCACCACATCCTTTATTGGAACTAGTCCCAACTACACGTAGATCTCTATTTAACAAGCTACTTAGGCACTTCCCAGCTGTGTTTAAGCATACTTTGATGAATTAAGGCATAGGACATTAAAAACTATAACTATATAGAAAAGAACAGAAACCCAAATATGTTTAGCAGTCTAAACAGATTTTACTGTGCAACATAAACTTTTCGCTCTGGGGAGAGGTGCTTGTTTCTATCTCCAGCTGTTTAAAAGTAACCTTGTGTACTACATTTGAAATTGTTGCTTTCAGCCCAGTGCCTGTACATGAGGAGCACTGGACCCACAGGGCACTCTGCTGCGTTCACAGATCGCACAAGACCACATCCAACCTTGGCCTTAGCACACTCATGACCACACGTGGCTCTATGTGTGGCTATGCTGGCTTCGTTACACACAGGTACGGATCTTTGGCCAGATCAAATTACCTGGAAAAAAGAAAATGTTCTCCAAGAAGAACAAATCATGGACCAAAACCATTCTCCAAGGTACTGTATAAACACTGGAAAGAAAGAGTACCTTGAGCCTAAAGAGTAAATAGGAAATGTATGCAAAAAATGCTAACAAGGATTCAATAATGTTAATGGTCCTTAGACCTTTCCACATGATGTTTTATAAATTAAGGCTTTTAGCCAGCCTTAAATCAAAAGAGGTATCAAGTGAAGATGAACCAAAGAATGGGCAAGGGGTGGTAAGAGGAATGTGTATTTTACCTTCCAGAGAGGAGATTCTTCTTCTTACCACAGAACAAGATGAAACTGGTTTAATCACAGGGTATAAACAGTAGGCTAAAAAGCAGATCTAGTGTGCCTAGAAAGAGGGTAATAATTTAAGTGCACCCAATTGCTGTATTTGTAATAAAGTAGCTTTATTTCAGATGATAAAAGACAGGCGGTGCCCCAAGGCACGGTTCCTCTGGAACTGAATCCATGCCCATGCTCAGGTTCAAACTTACAGGTGCAGTGAGCCCCTTGCTTCTATGTAGTGAATGAAGTTTGGGCAAGAACTAGCCCTCACAGGCTGACCGCTATTGCATTTTCTTACCATTTTGAAACATTCAGTATCAGGTTTACTTACTTTCTAGTCTGTAAAACCATAGTATTTACTTCTTTTATTCACTAGCTGTTATATTCGGTAATTAACCTTTTCAGTAAACTTCTTTTAAAACCAGTTCCTTAGAATACTTTGGATTTATTTTCTGCAACTGGTTCCTTGAGTTCTGGTAGATCCCAGCTCATGTCTGGGGTCAACACAGGCAACCAAGGCTGCTTCCAGAAGAATTAATTTGCAGCATTTTGTGAGCAGGACAGAGCAGAAAAAGAGCAAAGATGAAGTGCAGATATTTACAATGACATATATGTTCACAGGAAACAAATTTTTGGGAATACCTATCATAATATTTCTTCTTATTAGTGTTTTAAAAGATTAAAATCTTCTTAATATATTCCTTCTCTCCCACTCTCAAGACCAGTTACTATCACAGATACTTTCTTTCGAAGGTTTACATCTGGCTGCACATTTCCAGGGCAAAGCCTTTGGCCCTGGTTGCCCAGGCATCCGCACATGCGCATCGGTCACGAGCAACTCGGTGGTACTACTCACGGGTAGGAAGTTATATTTAGCTATTTATTTATGAAGGTTTTTTCCAGGTTTAATTTCTTTTACTTAGAACTGCTGGACTTAAAACTCTGATGTTTGAATGATGGGAAACTATTTCCAAAAAAGAAAGAAATGCTATGGATGGACATTCTGCCTCCACCTTCTTGTGAGAGTACTATCTATGCTTCCTCAAACGCAAGTATCTTTTACATAATTGAGGTTAACTTAATAGAAAAGATCATGTTCTCTTGTGAAGTGGTATAGACCATGTATAAAGAAAACATATGTACAAAAAGAGAGGAAGTAGTATGTTGCTACCATTCTTGTCTGTGGAAATTATTGCCTTTACCCCTCGTCCAGTTTTGGATTTAGTTTCTAATCCCTTTAACAGGCTTTCCCAAATCCTGAGTGGTTTAAACTATTATTTAATATCTTCTTTGCCAGGAAGATTTTCTGTCTGTGTCTGTGTCTTTCTATGTACATTATATTACATATGCACATACACATAATATTATTATTCCCTTAGTAGCAATTAAGTAGTATAATCCACCTCAAAGATATTTACAACAATTTAAACTACCCTGAACCAAGGAGTTTAGAGGATTAGAGATGAGATTTAAGCAGTTACTGCGGGGATAAATTTTACAGTTCCTGTGCACTGCAGCACCATTTGACTTTAAGGCCAGAGAACAGAGGGTTTGGAAGTGACTGAAGCACCAAAGGAAATTAATCAAAAGTTGAGTCAGGTTTAAAGCCCAGAATAGTTTGTTTGTTGAAATCTTTTAACTTCCATGTTTAGAGGACAGTTAACAGCTGGCTCCTTGGCAAGTTTTTCCAACTTCCTTGCAATCCCCCTCCCTCGGTGCTTTGAAGACAGTCAATGAGCGTGCGTGCACTCCCGTAGCATCTCCAGCACCCCATGTGCCAGTGGTGTGAGCAGGCTGAATCGGTCTGACTTAAACTGAAAGCCCTGCTATCTTCGGTGACACAGGGCATGCTCTGGGACAGAGGGCATAAACTGGCACTGAAGGTTCAAGCCACCCTGGATTTGTCAAAGGAAAAAAGTATCCAAAGATAAAAATCTGGCTATGCTGAAGAAGCAGAGCACTGTTTGATTTTTCTGATGACTGCATAGCGAACCAACACACCAGCATTGCTTCATGTTGAAGGGCACACCCCGTCATGTATTTATATCAACACATTTATGCTTTTCACTCGCAGACTCCTCAGCTGAAATAGTGTTTGGCTGAAAGTGTCTTTGAAATAAAACTCACCCAACATATTTATCTCTTGCCCAATCCCTGGGCCACTTTCCTCTAGTCTGCCTTGTCAATGAAGCAAGAGTAAACTCTCTCTGAAACTGCCCCTCTTCTGCATAAAACACATGGGATGTTTCCCATCTTTCTCTCTCTCTGCCAGTGAGAAGCTAACACTAAAAAGTAAAAAATAGAGAAAAATTATTGTTACCACATGATGAGCTAAATGTACCTCTCACATAATTCCTCAATAAATTCCTTCTATTCTTCTCAGAGCATTGTTGGGGTTTTTTTCCAAATGTATTTATTCACGAGTAATATCTTACATACAAAAATGCACCGATCTTCCTGTCACACCCCGGGTGTCAGCTCATACTACCCATTCCAGAAGAGAGCAGCAGAGATGGAGTAGGAAATGGAGCTATGTGGAGGGAGTGGACTTTCCAAGCCGTCGGTCTCCCAGGTGTGACTTTGCCCAGCAGCTCAAGGGCAGCCATGCTGGCAGCCCTCTGGCACAGCTCCCGGCAGCGGTGCTCCTGCTCCCTTCCCCACGCAGCTTGGGAGCAGGGAAAATGTACCCTCCGCACGGTCAGTTTTGCTCTGCTAATGTAAGAGCATGAGGCAACTCCTTTCTGAACATACGTTTGCTTCCCTTCATAAGAAATCTTTTCTAAAATATCTGTGTCTGCTGCTTGCTAGAAAGAAGAGAGAAACAGCAAAATGCGTGTGGAAGACATGAGGACGGAGAGGCCAAGCACAAGGAAACGCTGTAGCCTGGGTGTCACTTCCACACCTGGTCATGGATGGCACAAGCTCTCTATGGTCTCCAAATGCTGAGAGGAAATTCTCATTACTATTTCTCCTTTGACTGTGGCTACTTTGCTTAATAAAGAGACTCATTAAGGGGAATGACCTATTTGCAAAGTCTGTAAAAGTCCTAATTTTTGTGTGGGGGGTGTTTTTTTCTCTTAAAAAAAAAAAAAAAGAATTCAAAATACCTTTAAGTGCCTGCAGCAGTGCCATGGGACAGTGAATTGTCATGTTCACATGCTAGAAGGATAAACAATCTTTTGGATATGGCAATGGATTTCATGTTTAAAAGTGCTCAGAAGGTTATTGCATTTAATGGGGAGTGGGGATGGAAATTATAAAAAATTATGATAAATAGCTAGCTGTAGCCCATCTATAAATTTCACCTGCTGACATGGTTTAGTGGGCAGACGCTAATACCACCCTCGGGAGGAAGAAGGAAACCAGTGCTGGGACAGGAAAGGGTTAGGCAAGATTTGAGTGAGTGTACAGGAAGCAATAAAGGTTGTGGAGATTTAGCTCGAGTCTGGTGAGCGTTTGATTGAATTGTTGGTTAGGGAACAAACTTGACAACATTATCTGTTTTTGTTGTAGAAACAACTGTTCACTTGTCTAAATCCTGCCCTCAGCACTGATATATATCAGCCTTCAATTTACTCTCACTTCCATTCAAATCACAGTATGAATCAAGCACATCCCCCCTGCTCCTATGCAGATGGCGTGCAGAGAAGACTATGTGCAGTTTGTTTTAAGGATTTTTTTTTTTTTTAATTGAATTAGGCCTGATTTGTTCTTCCATTTCCTGCCTAGGGTGAGTTTAGCACAGGTGGTGTCTTCCAGGGCAGGGCGAGCGATTTGGGTGAAACCTCAAAGCTGCCTGAACACGCTGCGCTCACCGCTGCCAAGCTGAGCCCGCGTTTTTCCAAGTCCAAGTTTGGCAGGCAGTGACACCAGCGGGGCCAGCCCCGGGAAGGGCTGCGGGAGCTCAGCCCCGGCCCTCGGCAGGGGAGCCCGGCCAGCCGCCTCTCAGCAGCCCGAGCCAGCGCCAGGTGCCAGAGCGGATCAGATCAGAGGTCCAGCTAGCCTGAAATCCTGCCTCTCCCGCGCGCCAGCAGCGCATGCAGAAGAACCGCCTCCCCCCCCCCGCAAAGGATAAATGCCCATCCAAGAACGTGCCCAGCAGTCAAGTTTCGCTGCGAGTGGGAAGCATTCATTGTCGCAAGCCCTGAAGCAGAGATTTGAGTTATTAAAATGAAATTACATTAAAATATGAGTTAATAGGTTAACTTTTACCCTGGATAGTTTAACTGTAGATGTAGGTGGTATCGATTGCAATATCTAACATTTGTTAATCCTGCTAAGCTCTTTAGCTCAGTATGTTCTCAAGGCCACGTCAGAGACACTGTGTTAAAAAAGCATTTGCTGGTTTAGATTTAAACCTGTTGCTTTTATTTCCGAGTGTCTGTCTGACATTTATTACAAGAGAGGGTATACAGGAGCGACCACCTGACCCCTCGGTACCATCTATTATTTTATATACTGCAGTGACATCTCTTACTTGCCACCTTCCACTACTCAATCGTCCATATCTTCATCTCAAAGTGTTTCCATACCTCTTCATCACAGGTTTTGTTACTCGTCTCTGGACTTAAAAATATGTCAGCCATATAATCTTTTATGAGGTGAAACTACCCTTATCTAAAAACAGCATTCTAGCTGAGGACGTGCCATTGATCTTTCCATAAAAAGGCATTGTAATTCTCACAGCACTATCCTTTATGCCTCCCTTAATAGGAAGATAACCTGATTCTGGGAACCTATTCCCAGCACACGTCTAGCTGGAAAGAGGTTCAGGTTCTCTGAGTTTTGACCAGAACTTTTTATGACGCAGCAGCGCCCTGAGCTACATCTATCAGCGGGGTCACCTTTGCCATACACGCACGTAAGGCTCTGCCCCGCTATCTGCATCCTGCTCGATGCAAATTTTGGCTGCCATGCACGGCCTTTGCTTGCCTGCCCAAAATAAAACGCCGAGCACCATTGCTGGCCGGCCATTGTCCCCCATGCCGTGGAGGTGGCCGCAGTGCAGGGCCAAGCAATAGCAGCAGCTCCAGGGGGCCTGGGGCAAAGGTGGAGGTTATGACCTCTTGTGTATCATTAGGCAATTAGCCAGGGCCCTTTCCAACCTCTCAAAACGCAGGGCCCTGGGCAAACTGTCCTCCCATAGCCAACCATGGCTGACCCTCCTCTATCCGTAGCCACACTGAAAGTGTTTTGACACCCTCTCAGATATTCCACTGTTCTGCATATGAACAACATTATTATATATTTTTGGTTTTGCGTCTCGCAAACTTTCAAGATTTTAAGGCACTGGAAGAAGACCGTATTCCAAGAATTTCATAGACCAGGAGAGGAACTGGTGCTCTCAGGACCACCAAAGAAACAGGCTGGGTATTCATAGGTTTTGCCCAAAGTACTATCCCATCTCAGGATCCTGGTATCAATATCAAAAATTGAATGTTTTTACTCAAAGGGGCTTAGAAAAGGGGAGTCAAAACCATGTGTGAAATAAGATACAAAAGGGAAAGATTTAAGGATTTAGACATAATTGAACCTGGCCACCTCAGCTAAGCAGACCCCCTTGACGTCATTCCTGACTCCCTTGAAAATGTACTCGGATTCGGCCATAATAAGACAGGCAAATCTCAAATGCATTTTTCTAATTTTTTCCACTTATATTTGCAAATCCACTCTTAGAAGATATGTATCCAGGTATGCCTGGTACATTTCTGATTGTACATTGACAGGTTAGATGGTCTCAATATGCTGTTTCTGAGACAGTGGTGCTTTCTTCTAGTATAATTGACACCAATGTCCTTTGCAAGAGACAGTGAAAACAAAGGAAGGGGAGGATAAAAGGAAAGATGAAGGAAGGAAAGAGGAGTCAGTCTGACAGAAGAGGAGAAATAAGAACACCAGATGTATGCTACATGTATAGCATTTAATAGCTAACTCTGTGAGCAATGGTACAATTTTGTGTATAAGTACAGGCCTTTCCCTCTCAGGGCTATGGTAAGAAAGAGAAAAGATGGTCTTGTTGTTAAGGTAGTGACACAGAATTCAGGAGATCTGGCTCCCATTCCTGGCTCTGACACAAACCTTGTGTAAATCACTTAATCTCTCTGTGCCTCTGTTTCCCATCTGTGAAACAGAGATAACACATCCTTTTTCTCACCCCAGTCTGTCTTGTCTATTCAGATTATCTGCTTTCCTGGACAGGGAAAGCTTCTTACTGCATGGGCTTGGGTTTTCAGTTTGTTTGTCCTCAGTGCTTTTTGCTGGATCTTTTAAGACCAGAGAGAACCACAGTGATCATCTGGTCATGACCCCTTATACAAGGCAAGTCCTGTGAGCTCCCAGAATTAATGCTGGTTTCAGCAGCTGAGATGATAGACAAAAGAATAGATTTTAGGAGAAATATATATTGAATATAAGAAAGAAAAAATCCCCAAATTCAGTGTAGCTTTTGGTAAACAACTGATCAGTAACCTTCACTGATAAAAGCTGGTGCTTTATTCCTTGCTTGATTTTGTCTAAACTCTTGTCCCACTACTAGAATGATGCTTCCACCACTGGCAGTTATCCTTGCTGAACTCAAGAGCCATCTCTGATGGCTGTGTATGCGTTTATGGTGGGACTTCTTTTTCCTAACTTTAACTATGCATGTAATCTAACCTACCTGTTCAGTGATGGAAGAACCTGAATAGAATTCATCCCAAAGATCTTGGATACCTGTCTTGGATGGGACAGAATGGCCTCTGAAGGGGTCTATGTTGACTATGCATGGACCCTGGACAACCTTATTATCCTTATTTGCACCTGTAGGATAATTCTGGAGCAGTGACATGATATTCTCCACTTTTCTTCTTGACATAGAAGAAATTCTTTACAGCATTTATATTCAAGATTCATTGCACTTCAAGATGACAGCTATTGTGATTGAAACTCAACTTCGGCCAGGATTGTTGCTCCTGTTAATGTGTATTCAGTCCCTCCTTTCTCCATCATCACCATACACCGATAATTGGTGAGACCAAGTGAGATAAGTGGGTTTGAAATATTTTCAAGGGAGAAAAGAATTCAATCTTGAGTTTTTCTAATCTGGGCAAACAAGCGCTCTAATCACTGAGAAATTGAATAAAAGACCTTTTCCTGTGGTCATGTGTTAAAGGAAAGCTGCATCTGCTTTTGCATTTTGTGCACAGGCTGATCCTTCAAGTGTGCCACGAGCACACTCCCTGGACCAAGCTCTATACGGGAAACAGGCAGACAAATGTATAGTTATGACATTGATACTGAACCGCTCAACCCTGTCAGGATGGAGGTGTCTTCTGGGAGTGCACAAAGCAGAACCTCAGTTGCCTTGGAAACTTCTCCAGCTGAAAACCGAGGAGATTAAGGCAGTTCTGGGCAGCCACTGAGCTCAGCTTTCAGGATTGCCATTTTAGATTCAGATGCCTAAACTCCTCCTAACTTCTGTCTTTAACCAGTGTTTGCGGAGCTGGCCTCTATTTGAATAATCAAAATGTCAAGCCACACAAACGTCTTACAGAAGGCTAAATCCATCGCATCAAAACTGTAAATTAAATCACCCCATTTGAAATCTGATTTAAAATGATATCAAGTTAGTTTGACAAGAACCATCCTGATTGTCATTAATTCTATCGCCTTCTTTTAATTCCTTATTACTCAAGCACCATATCAGCCATTCCATTATTTTGCCTGGGATCGAAGGCAGGCTGACAGGCCTATAATTACTCGGGTCACTGCATTTACCTTTTTTAAATATTGGCACAACATTAGCTTTCTTGTAGTCCTCTGGAACATCCCCAATGCTCCATGGCTTGTTAAAAATCAAAATTAATGGTCTGTAGTGCTCCTTGACTATCGATCTTAAAATCTTGGATGCAAATTATCCAGACCCACTAATTTTAATGTATCTAACTTTAGTATCTGTGGTTTAACACATTCCCTTAGTTACTGTTAGAATGGAAAGCATTTCATCATCATTCTGTCCTGAATCATCTGGCTTTTCCCCAAATACCAAACAGAAGTATTGATTGAACACATCTGCCTTTTCCACATTATTATTGAGAATTCTACAAGCTAATAAATGGATTAATACCATATCTAGGATAGGCTTTATACCTGAAATCCTGTAAAATTTCCTTTTATTCTGTTTATGCCTTTCTACTTGTATCCTTTTGCTTCTCTACTAAATTTTCTACTATTTTTGCCTTGAACTTCTGGTCCTTGCTCTATGCTCCCTTTCTCATTTTCCTGTCTACACATTTATTCCCCTGGTTTAGAGACTCATAGCAGTTCTCTGCTTTATGAAATTGACCCTTTGGAAGCCAACATATACATGTTTGTGTCCATTAAACTGAAAATAGGATTAGGGACCTGTCCATGCCTTTCTTCATCTAAAGCCCTTTGAAACTTGACCTCATACACAAGTCCATTGTATCCAAATCTGCATTTCCCTGTATTCTTGGAATTAACAATCATTTTGCTAAGTGAATCAATCAGTATATAGCCTGTGATCCAAAACTTCAGCCGATGAATGTTATTGGAGAATTTTCTGACTTTACAGGAAGAACTGAAGTGAAACTGGGTTCTTCCTAAAACTTCAGACACATACTGCCCATGCATTTAACAATCTTTTGGAACCAGCAGCAGCAGATCCTCTTTCTGTTTCCACTGAGGAGACCGACACCCTCCTCTTGCAAAACCTCAAAACTCTTCTACTAAGTGAGCAATGAACCTCCAGCAACTTCCTATAATGCAGGACATGTGCCATGCAGATGAGCAGCTTTGATCTCATGCAACAGTGAGCAGCGATGCTTACGTAGACGCGTCCTTTTTTAAGCACTTCACGGGAAAAGAAATGACATTTGTCTTCTCGATCCAGTATTTGAGACAAAATGAGCATTATAATTAGTTGTGAGCTGGAAGAAAAAGGGGACTTTCTAGGGGAAGTTAACAAATTCTGTGTTGGACTTTGTGTGGATCCCTTAATGTGATGACATGTAAGTATTTTAATAGCCTTTACCCACAGTGTATATGGACCAGACACTAAGATGGAATCAAACCGTATTGCTCCCTTCAAGTCAACATTGCTGCACTCATTCACATCACTGAAATGTAGCACTAACTGTTTTCAAGAAATAAGACTGATTCTTTGCATAATCAGCTTGCTGAATGACCGGGACTGCTTTACAATTCCATGGAAAGAAACCAGCACTTTCTCCTGCTAGTACCTACAGTGATGATGGAGGATGTCATTTCTTTCTCAGCATTAAAACTATAAAAGCTGAGGTGGAATGTATGAGAGTACATCCTGCTAGCAACCGGTGTGAGAGCTGAAGATGACAAGGTTCCAACAATGCCAAAAAGGGTGCAAAAGTGAAAATGAAATAGCACTAATTCAGAGAAGTTCAGAGTAAGAGAGAAAGCTCCACCCTTGGCCTATCCAGATGTATGCAGAAGCTACAGGGATTTCCAAACCATGACTAATCTCGCCACCCTCCAGACTGCAAAGTTAGTCCCAGAGCAAGCTGATTGTGGAGATGAAAATGGTCGCTGTGTAAGTAGCCGCAAGTAATAAATCCAAAGCGAGGCAGCACTATTTAATAAGTCAATAAAATATCAAAACTAACTTACAGTTCTAGAGTGGCACTATGCATGCTAACTAAGCTGCAGAAACTCCTTGGCGGTACATAACTACAGAAACGAAACCTCAACCCCACTGAACTCAAAGGGAATGTTCATCTATGCACTTATACAGAGAGCAAAACAAACTTCTGCTGACAATACTTTGCTATTTAAAATGACAAGTATACACAAGGAAGAACAAGCCCGACTTTCCAGAGAGGTGTTAGGACATGCCCACTTGCATCAAGATGCAGAACTGGGGCCTTATCAGAAAACTCTTCAAGGTAAAGACATTTCTTCTTTAACCGCTTTTAAAGCATGTTGCAGTTGCAGTCATTTCTGAAAATGAATGAAGAATATGTTAAAGCACAGATTAAGCAAATAAAGACTACAATTCGCAGCTTCCTAATGCGTAAGAAACCTCTTTTCAAGTGAGTGCCAGCAGGAAGAGGTTGGTAGCTTGCCTGATTTCAGAGCTGAGGGACCTACAGGTGCTGACAGTTGTACATCTGCTTTGCTTGTCTTCTGATGGACAGGAACCAGCTCCAATCCAGGAGCTCTGTAGGCACAAGTCCAAGGTAATAATCTCAAAGTGGCCCAGCTGTGGTTCTCGATCAGTTCAAGGGCATTTTGCACTCATGATCAGCAGCAAGACCCTACAGCCATGGGGACTTCCGAGTAATCTGAGTTCCCAGCTGTGGCAATAAGCAAATCATCAAAGGATGATAAAGTCAACATTGCTCGGTTGCCTTGGGAACCAGACGAATGCCCAGACCCGTTCCCTTTGGTAACAGAGTGGGGAGATAAGTCATCACTACCTCCCTCCTATGAAGTGTTCCCAGAGCTCCTATTCCCTGAGGTATGTGGGATGTGTCTTGCAGGTTTTGGAGAGATGAACATTTCAGCGTGTGGCTTGTGTAATCAGAGCTTTAGTTACAAGCTTGTAATAAGCCATGCTAAGAAGCAGGATATAGTTGTTTGGGTTTAGCACCACAATAATGCAGCTACTCCAGTGCTGGCCCACATGTGGCCACCTTGGGGTGTGGGTGAAGGAGAACTGTGATTGCCTACACCCATCAGGGTAGACAAAGCTGAATGACTCAAAAGCAGATATCGGATTAGAGCCTCATATATCTGACTCACAGACCTATCCTTCAACGACCAGCCACTTCTCAGAAAAAGTGCCTGGGTAAAATACTTAAACTGTATTCTTAGAAGAGGGGGGGAAAGAGTCTATTTTAAGAGAAACCTCAGTGTTCAGCTGAAGGACCCTACCAAGATTCAAAAATCCCAGGTTTAAACAGCTCTAATCCGGTTTGAGCAGCAGCATCTGAATAAAGGCAGACCAATAATCTCTTCTCCGGGTTCAAATATTATGTTGTGTAAGCACACTCTATTGCACTTATTTCTCATTCTTCTGAAAGCTACTTCTATTAAACTACCCAAAATGTAAAAACATGACACATGCATAGAAATAAAAGGTCCAAAAAATCAGTTCTATGGCTGTTGCAAGCACTTAAACATTTCAACAGTGTTTATAAATGTATGCCAAACTGGAATTATTTCTCTCATAATATTATGATTAGTATAGCAAAGAACTCCAAATTCATAAATAATTGTGTAGCATCACTCAGAAAGGAATATCATACAAAGGATATTTGCCCTAAAGTTTTGGTCCAAATATATCTCAGTAATGACAGTAGGAATCCAAACATTGACATTAGTGTAATTTCTCTGATGTTATATAACTTAGAGATATCATAACATTCCTCTGTCACAAATCATCATCAAGACACTTTTCAGAAATTACAGTAATGTGGCTGGCTCTTTCCTTTTTTAAATGAAATTCATCACTGACTTGACATGTAAGATGTGTAAAATGAAAAGCAATTTTTTAAAATTCTTATTGATACCTAAAATAAGAAAATCTTCATAAGACCTCCAGCAAAATCTTGTGTTAGTATATGCAATTAAAAATAAAGGGGGAAAAAAACCCCTAAATTAAGTGAAAAGCAAAGGGAAAAGATTCTCTTGAGGAAAAGATATTATATATCAATAATTCCAACAGAGAAAAACAAATGCAGATTCAGGAAGACTGAGAAAAGGAACTTTATTTATATTGATGAGGGAATATAAAGATGAGAAGCAGAATACATACCTCAAGACCTCAGATACCAAAGAGTTTGCTGCCCACTGCTGAAAGGCAATCTCCAGCTCACAAAAGACTACCCTAGGTACCTTCTGCAAGCAGACACTTCTCTGACATTTAAGGAAACACCTTCCAAATATAAAGCAGTAGGTGACAGAAAATACAAATTATTTAAGCCTTCATCTGAAAATCAACAAAATGCAGACCCAGAAGATCTGTTGAATTTGTAAATATTTTCTAATCTCACTAATTTCTCATCAGTCTCAAAGGCAAAAGATAACCAACACTCAAGCTGAACGAGAATGATCTAAGTGCTATTCAACAGGAATTCAGCTTATTCTCTCCTTGAGGTTGATTTATGGCTGGTCATCTTTTCTTTAATGCCCTAGAAGTCTCCCCTACATAATATATGTTATCAAGATTGAGTAAATTACAAAAGAAGCATCATGCATAATTCTAATTCTCTTCTCACAACAGGATGTTTATTTCCTGTTTTGAGATAGTAAAAAGGATTTCCAGTTATCATATTACAGCAATTTACAAAAAATGCCTGTAGGCAGGAAGTTCATGAAGAGTGAAACTGGCTCATAACTAGGTTAGCACATGTGAATGGACTCTGAAATGTAAATTTATCTTACAAAAAAAAAAAAAAAAAAGAACATCAGACAGATACACCCAGGTATTAAATGAACCAAAGGTCACAGTGGCAAGATTCGTGCCTAGAACAAGAGGTCCCTGGTCTGGGCTGGAACGTCCAGGCACCCATTGTGAAACTAATTACAATTACGCTAAGCCAGTCCTTTAAATAAATAACTCTTTGTGTCCTAAGGAATAAAAGAGAAAAGACCTCATCCTTCAGTCTCTGACTTTTCATCAGCCCCTTTGGGCAGAACTGGATCCTCACTCTGAACTCCTGCAGATGCCCATGGACATGCCTGAGGCTGTCTGAGAGCAGGGTTTGGCCTCTGGTGGACTTCAAGCAAAGTTATGTGCTTGCAGATAAAATTCAGATTTGCACAGAGGCATGAAACCTACAGAGATCTTAAGCCCTGGGGAGGACTGAGTGGTCTGAAAACACTGTATACACTCTGTAGAAGATGCAGCCTGAAGACTTGGTCTCTGAAGGTGGGGTGGCATTCAGGGAAATGTCCTTGTGCTTATATATCTGCTCCCTTTTGGAAGGTTCAAGCTGTAAACACAGAGATGTGGTGGGTGCTCGGGGCATGCTGTGACTGCCCTACACTTAGCATTTGACCCCAGATGGCAGCACAACAATCCTAAACTCCTTCAGTGTGTGGAAACCCAGAGCTAACATCACCATCTCTGTAGTCTCTTTCCTCCCCATGTCCATCCCAGCGTGTCCCCAGCTGGGAGCACTGGGACTTGCTGACAGCTGGTTTCACAAGCTGCTGTAGCACCAGGTAGGGCGTCCCTCAGGATTTCTCTAACGTGCGTGCGTGGTGTAAGCAGCCACCCGCAGCCCTGCCTCCTCTCTTGCCAGGTTCGGCCCTGGACAAAGAGGCACTCCCTCACTGACAGAAGAGATAAAGCAAATTATCATCAGGAAATGAAATTCCTCAAGCTTCAAATGCATGTGCAAAAGAATCATTAATCAGCTGTGTGAAGGAAGGATGGATGCTCTGGTGAACTGTAGGCATACATGTAATTTGAAGGTGCAGTGCAACATCACAGATACCGTTAATTAGAAGAGCAGCCATCCTTTGAACTCTGAGCTCCTTTTTCATTTAACTTCATAAAACCCACTTGGCATGTGGCTCACTGATTGGGATACTTGCTGTTCTGATGATTACACCAGGCCCTTAACATTTCCATGGATGTTCTCCAGGAACTTGTCTGGGGAAACTATAGGGGAGTGTTTAGCAGATCTGGACAAAGCCACAAAGATAATTCAGCAGAACTAGGGAGGCATCCATTCAATACGATGGAATTAAATACAGAGCCAAATATCACTAAAGCAATCTCATCCTTTTCAGAAGTTGATCCTCAGCTGATATCCACTGGGAGAATTCCACCATTCTCCGAAGAGGCACCTCAGACCCAGCTGGATATCCGACTGAAAGAGTGCGACACATTAGGTACAAGTCAGAGAACTGGAGGTAAATTCCTCTCACTGAAAGTGGTGTAAACCTGGAGTAATACCACTGGCGTCAGCTGAGTGGCACAGATTACCAACACTGTGTTTTAAAGAACTTGATATTTGATCTTACTCTTTCTCAGGAATCCACCTTAGAAGGCCATCGGGCATAGTCAGTCCTTTTGTCTTTGCTATGCTGCTACTGCTGTAATTAATCTTTTTCCAACCACCCTATTGGCAATTTCCCTAATGCACACATCCTCCCTCTCCCTCTCTCCCTCTCTCTTCCAATTCCTCTCTGCTGTGCAGTTCCCCCTCCCCAGCCTTTTGGGAACACATCATCTCTTCAGTGAGCCTGTGAGCCAGATTGTCTTTAAACTCTTCTTATCTAGGCACGGAAGTCTTTTACTCAGATGTATCTGTGCCCTGAATATGGGCTTCGTTACTCAAATGGTGATATAAATTAAACCTAGGCTTCACATTAACATTAGTAGTAACATATCCACTTTGCAGTGTGGGTGTAAGTAAAATCTTGTTAACAGACTTTAAGGTCTGACTGGAGGGGTACATGTTATTATTTTAAATAATTTGTCTTTTTTTTCTATCAAAACAAATTTTTTTTGGATGTAATTAATTTTCAGTCGTGAATCATTTGAAATTGAAAATAATTTCTTAATACATTTTTAGCTATCAAATCGAAGCTAATTTTAAAGCAAAATATTTTCAAGCAAATAAAATTAGGGTTTTTTTCCTAGAAAATACTGAGATGAAAATTCTGACCAGTATAACAAAGTCAGTATCTGAAATGTAATTTTACTTAACCCCAACAGGCAGATCCTGTTGGAAAAAAACATCTTGCATATAATCCCCTGAAGAGCTAGAGGGAAAAATAGTCTTTCACCTCTGGGGTGTTCATGCCATGTTGCTGTAGCCAAAGCGAGGACTGGAGGCTTTCGCCTGGACTGGTGGGTCAGTGAACTCCTGGGGGGGAAGTGAGCGTGGCCAGGCAGCCCCTGCTCACCCCTGCCTTGCAATCTCCCTGTGCCGGAGTCGGAGGGATTCGGCAGCCACTGGCACTGGCCTCTCCGGCGTTGTCTGCTGCTTGTCCTTGTCCATTGAACCTCTGGCTTATACTAATGTTTGTGCTGCTTGTATCACAACGGCAGGGATGTCTGTGTTTGTACAACCCACCCGGTTACACAATCTACTGACTATGTGATTCTTTACAAAAATAAAGAGGCAGGAAGTTTAAACTAAAACTTTTAATAAATTCTCATAATAATAATAGCGAATAGACAGATTGATGTGTGTACTACAGCACTTCCCCAAATTGCTTTTTCCCTTACAAAGGAACCCCCTTGCTTTCCTGACACAGCTCCTGTGATGACAGGTGCACTCTCCGATTGCCTGTATCAGGCCTGTGAAACATTTAAATCCTCCTGTTCCTGGTGAAAGCCCCCCGTCCCTTCTTGATCCATGTATCATGCTGTGCGTTGCATGCCCTAATAGTACAAACAGCATTAGAGACACGGGGGTGGAAGTTAGGCATGTAGGCAGCACATCTCGCCTGCAGTCAGCCAAGTGCACGCTCCCTGGACATTGAAGTGAGTGCAGCCACTTTTTTCCAGGTGCTTTTTCATCCAGGTCCATCTTCAGGAGCCAACACAAAATATGGTGGCCTGGGTCACTTGAATAGCAGGAAGGCAGACACTCCATTGATATTCATGTTACTGTGAGATAACGCAGTTCTTCATGACCAGACAGGTTAACCCCAGAAGTCCTTACTACCTTACCTTCTGTAACCAACAGCACATCCCACATTGATGTTGATGATTGTCCAAAGACCGGATCACGGCCAAGCAGGCAGACAATGAACATATTTCTGCCACTGATGTTCCCAGCACAATTTGAGTGTTTTACTTCCTCAGAGGAAACCATGATTTTGGTGGGAAAAGCAGCAATAATAGACTTCATGTTCAGCACTGACATCTTGTTTGCCAATATTCCAGCCAACGACAGATTTGCAGCAGTGTGGAGTTAATTCCTGACAGAGGATGATGGAAATCTGCCTCTGGAGTTTGTAAGGGTGTCAGATCTGAAGTGTCCTAGCACTGAAGAAAACTCCTTGCACAGTTCCTTGGAAATCCTGGCTCTCTCGGATCTGTAGGATGTGCCTTTTTGTCCTTGTGCTCCTTCTCTGCAGTCAGTGGTCAGCACATAAGGACTCTGAAACCCTTCATGGCTACAGTCAGAGGTCTCCAGGTGATCCATGTGATCCACTCACCAGTGTGTGAGATCACCCTCTGAACACCACCAGAAAGCTCTATACTACGTCCCAGCTTCCATCTCTCGGGTATCATACCACCCTGGGTCTGCTGAAGGCAGTGATGTGATGAGGTTTCCTGCCTGTAGGGTCATCACTGCCTGCATTTGCTCAGCAGTTTCACACAGAGGAACAGGCAGTCACTGTTAGGACTACAGAACAAAACATTTCAAAGGTCTGCTTCAGCTTTGCAGAAGTCTTAGTACTGCAACAACTGCCGTCACTAAATGGGTATAGCTCAAGAGAAGTGTAGCAGAGTGGACACATGCCAGCGAGCTTGAATGTCCAGACCCAAGGGAAAGGGTCAGTGGTGCTTTTCCTGCCTCCTCTTCGCCACTTGCCTGCCTTCCAAGTTACACTCATTTACTGGTTGTCTCCCTCGTTTCAAATCAATTTACACAAAGTGTCTGCCTGTTACAGTGAATGGATCTTTCTGCTGAGCATTTTAGGGAGATGCAGAGACCACCTTCATTCAGATTGTTCAACAATCTTATCCATAACCTCTTCTTAACAGGTGTCCAGCACATCCCAACAGGACACATTTATCCTGAAGCTTCCTTACTGCTTTAAACAAAACCTCATATTCCCTCTGCCTTCCCTTTCTCCTTCCTTTGATCCATCCCTTTTTAAGCTTTGTTCGTGCTATTAATTATGGAGAGTTCAGCGCTGTCAGCACATTCAACACAGTGGAGAACAAAGGGCAGAAAACAGCCCCACCCAAAATGAGTTTACAGGCTAAGGCAGGCAAACAAAACCCTACACTTGGCTGGGTGCACGGGGTGGCAGACTGAATGGTAACTTCTGGGCTTGGGCGGGGGGGGGGGGGGGGCTGTGCTTTAAAAAGCACATTTTTGAGTGGACTAGAGACTGCTTATTCACAAAAGAAAAGAGTTTAAGGGGAAAGTTCCTGAAAGTGAAAATGAAAGCCTGATGAAGCGATTTTTGGGCAAAAGGATGCCAGACAGATGGAGATAGGGAGATGGGTGGGTGCAGAATGTAAGTGAGGAGAGATATGCGGCTTAAATAGCTAATCAGTAAGAGGGCAAAGGCACCCAGACACCCTGTGAAGACGCTCTCATAAAGAACCAGGGACAGATGGAGCCAGAGCTGTGCAGAGCCTTTGAAGGAGCAGATAAGCAGGTTGAATTTAATGGGGGAATGTGAGAGGTTGTAATTGAAGAGCTCAGGACACCGAGGATCATTAAGAATTTGCAAGGAGAATTGAGCACTGCATGAGGAGTTTGGAAAATCTCCACATTTGAAGGTTTTAAGAACAAGTTAGATAAACATCTGTTGGGAATGTTGTAGATGCGGCTGATCCTGCCCTGGGGCAAGCAATAGGCCCAATGACCTTTTGAGCTCCCTTCCCATTTTCTGTGTGGGTGTGGTAGGCCAGGAAGATAATTTGCCAGATGGTAAACACATTTTTGCCCAGATTGAAGCTGAATAAGGAGTACTGATTCAAGGGACGAGGGGGTCCCAGGCTGCACAACTATGTGAAGGTATCACACGAAAGCTGGAAAGGAGGAGAAAGAATTAGGTTACTGCACTGTCTTTTCTGCTGAGCGTCAGCCAAGTATATCGATGGGAGGGGAATAAGAGAAAGAGGAGATGAAAAATGGGTCAAAGATTGCAAGTGTAAATTCACGGTTGTGTTCGATATGATGAAATTGTTCCTATGAAAACTATTGTATCATTGAATGCCACTGTGTATTCACTCACAAGGCCATAAGTATGTCTTTCCCAGACTAGCTATAATAGAGATCTTCATGTCTCTACTCTAAACAGACAATGCCAAGGGGGTCAGCAGAAGCAAGGAGAAGCACTTTACTCCAGCTAGTCTGCAGGTGAAGTGGAAAGGAAAGAAGAGCCAGCGGCAAAACAAAGGAATTGGGTATTGGAACACACACACAGAAGACACTCACTGAGATGGCAGCGAGAGAGGGTTTAAAGTAAGAGAAGGGAACAAAAATATATGCCTTTGTAATAGGAAGACCCTCTTTATTGACAAGACCAACTGTACTAAAGTGAGCTGAATGAAACTTTTGGTTTAAAAGACAATTCAGTGTTGCAGAGAAAATACCTTCTATGTTCTTAAATGTCTCTGAATGGAGCCCGAAGACTGCATCCAGAACAAGGAGGAAATCAAGGTAGTGAAAATGCATGGAGGCTTTATGGCTTTATTATCCTTACCTAGATTCACATAATTCTTGTATTATTTAGAAAAGATCAGTCAATTTTTAGACTCTTAAGCAAACTCTGTGTGTGTGTGTGTACATACACAGAGATTTTTTTTTTTTTTTACCTGTATCTATAATGTGCCCTTGAAGAAACAAAATGTAAACCAGATGAAGACTGGTGTTCCTTCAGTGGAACACAAGGAGACATAACAACTGCTGAGAAGAATTGGGCAGAGAAGGTACCAGTTCCAGAGCTAGACTATTAGACTGAGGAATCCCTCATGAGGGTTCCTCCTGAAATGCAGGGTAGATGCTTAAAGCAGGAACAGGGTTTAGCCTGTTCTCAGTCCCAGTAAGATAAGGACTTAAAGCCTCCAGAGTCTGGACACTATCACGACCATCTGGTGAGAGTCCAGTCATGTTAATTTGCCAAGGAGCTTGGGGAATTCATACAGGTAATGGACAAGGAAGGAAAATAAAAGATAAAAATAGAATCCAGTTGATATAAAGCTGAGTTTGAGTTGATGAGGACATCATAGCAATGTCAGAGCCATGAAAGACTAGAGACAGAATGGCCAGGTCAGGGACAAGGAGATGGCCATGTGAGCTGTCAGCATGGATAGGGGAATGGGCTGCCAAGGGATTACCAGATGATGAAAATGAGAACAGGCTAAAGACAGAGCCAAAATAACAAAGAAACACTGAAGGACTGGTCATAAAGGGAAGGCTGAGAAGGGGAGAAGCACGGTCAAAGATGTCTGAGGAGAAAATAATCAATGAGAAATCGATTATTTGAGTTATCATTGGTAACTCGGTAGTCACAGACAGACTGGGGAAGATGAAAATAGCAAGAAGTCTTGGCAGCAGCCAGAAAAGGTCACGTTGACCTTGACAAACACCTTGTTATTTCAGCCCCATAGAAGAGTAATGGATGGGAGTTTCGATGGAAGTCAAGTGGTGGCAGTGTGAGGCACTTTCACAAAGTTTGAAGTCAAAGAAAGAGAGAAGCTGTTGAGAAAGGAAAAGTCTAGATTAGATTTTAAAAGACTGAGGAGATGAGAAGTGGGTCAGATGACAGAGGGAAAAGAAATTTAAATGGTGGGAAAGTATCTGTGACCTGGAGGATAGAGATGAGCCCAGCACTTTCAGGTTTTTGTTCATGCCTACGTGTGCTATCTATTAGCAATTCTAAAACTGAAAACCTCCTCACTCTTAGTGGTAATCTGTAGAGGCTGATGAACAGATGACAGGAGAACTCAGGGCTATTGCTACTGAAAGGAGGCTCCTGGCCTAACCACCCAGTCACAGCAGACCTCCACTGCTAGAGCACAAGTACCATTTAGGTGCCCAGCTTTCACATCCCATCTGCATAGCTTGAAAAAAGTATCCAAAGTCCATCCAGAGTCACTTTGAAACTTCATTAAAATTATGTCCCTGCTTCTATACCAGTATCTTTGGTTATACAGGAAGGAAGGACCATGGCTTTGTGACAGTGATTCACCACCCATACCTGGATGTTATTTCAGCTAGTTTTTCTGCCTCCATTTTGCCCAACAGTAGGCATAATACAGTGCTAAGCTCACTGAAAACCAGTAGGAATTCTCATACAGAGCTAAAAATCACAGATCTCACTCTTCCATGTGGCAGCAGCAAATTTTCTATCCTCTGTGCATGTGAGTGTGTGTGTATATATATGTGTGTGTATATATATGCATGAATCATAAATTATCTTTCATTATTAATTCATTAGATATTCATTGTAATTACCCTGCTTGTGATGAATTCATTTGGTATTAATTTAGATGTCATATGTACAGTACTTTTGTAAGGATTGCCATATGATTCAGCCTTAATTAATCTATCTCTAAAGCAAAATGCTAACAATCAATTCACATTACTGGGATGCTTAGGCTGTCGGCGGGAGCACGTTTATTATGATTATTATTATTTATGGACACAAAGAAGAAGACATTACAATACTTGCAATCATCTATGTGTTCCATACAGTAGGATATTTTAGTCCCAATATAGCTATATATCTGCATGGCCTTGCTTAACTGATTTGTCTAATCGATTTGTGAATGTCCTTATCTTTAAAGATGTCACCTTGTATTTACAATCATTGGCAGGTCATTATCCATAAAGATATCTCAACTCATTTTTTTCTTCAGCAATGAATCCTATTACTTACCTACTGTACACCATAATCTCTTTTCACTCTCTTATGCTCCTTTTTGGGGGGTGGAGGAATTTATAAGGATGTATCAAAGGTTTAAAAACTATCCATGTGACGTTTGTATTCCAGAATGGGACTTACGTAAATAATGAAGTGACAATTTAGAGAAGGCTTTATTACTAAAGAAGGAAATCTTATTTTAATCACATCTTGATTCACTTGAACTCCAGTTCAGTTTTCTCAGTGCTGTAGTAAGAACACCAAATGCAAACATTGATTACAGTAAGATATACAGAAGCATCAAATAAGCAATATTTCTGTTTAAATGCACCTCGTCCTTCACCATAAGAGAGCACTAAGGCTATCAAAATGGAAGCACTTTTAGAATAGGTAAGAAATATGAACTCTATTTAAATTAAATGTAAATAACTAAAACCAAAGTAAAGCTGCCATACATAAGGAATGTACTGCAGGAAGAAATGAGATATGGAATTTCTGTTATGTATGGACTTCCATATTATTCTTACAATGATTTTGGATACATGATTATTCCTTGTAGCCCTCTTGGTACTTTCAATTTCCAGACCCTGGGAAAAGGATACTTAGGCCTGCTGAGATCTTTTTTCCTAAGTTTTGTTTTCATTTTCCTCTGATGCAATGTTGCATTTTGTGTAGAGGCAGTGAATAGCTTATTGTAAAATAGAGGATTAATATTAATGCACATTCTTAACAGCTTTTATCAGGAATACAGTGTGAGCCTCCTTGAAAGATTTTTTTTGTCCTTTTCTTGGGGTATGACAGTATGATGTATATGATCTATCATGCTCATTTCCTTCACGCATTCTTAGCCCTACTGGAGCAGCCTTAGAGTGATGGTAATCTTATGAAAACTCAAAATGATTTGTTTATTACTGAAGGTTTATTTAAGGCTGTCACCATGACCTATATCCATTAGTAACCTCAAGAATTCTTAAAGGGACACCGGTCCCATTACCTGCTATTTTCAGCCATACTCCACGATAGTAGAAAGCTAAGGCCGTTGCTTCTAAGAGCTTTTTATAAATTATATAGCTATCCTTCCCTCCCCATCAACCTTCTTTGTTCAATAGATCTCTTGCCTGGAAAAATGTTTAATCCCTCCCATATCACTCAAGGAGCACATATAAAGGCATTGAAAGAAGGGAAATGAGGTAGCTACATCCGTGTATTCCACTGTATTGACTTTCAGCAATTTGACTCTACTGGCCAATTGTTTTGAATAAAAAGGAGCATGAGCCCAGATTCACTCAGAGTGCACAATGACCTAGCTCTGCACCGAAGTCCATTACCTACGTGACCTTCGCATTTACAAGTTTCCACCCTAATTCACTTAGAGACAAGTCACCTAAGGTACCCCCTTTCTTCCAAGGGGGCTGCACAGCCACAGGAAAAGCCCCTGTCCCAGCTCCCTAAGAAAGTGTGCAATGCCCAGAACATAATCACAAGAGGTCTTTGTGCAGCAAAGGTAGAAGAGAAAATGGCACAGTTCCTTGCCATCTCCAGGCTTCACATTTAGTACCCTAATCGTCATTCGGAGAAGTATAGATATTTTTTCACCCTGTTTTGAGGAATTACATTATTGCCTCCCATTTCCCCAGATGAAGCCCTAAGTTATGATCCCTCACCACTGCAGCCAGTCCTGTCAAAGACATTACACTTTGCATGTCACGTTCAGGTGGGAGCCACGGCTACATCCTGACTAGCTGCTACATAATCCTTCTGGTGTACCTTTTGGCTGAATGACTGTTCCAATCCATGACATCCAAGGTGCGAGGCAGCAATTTCAGTTTTTGCAAGAAAAAGGGAGGCACTAAGCCCAGAGAGGAACTGCGGCCATGAGTTCTGGGTAGTGAGAGGTGGCCGCTCCCCATGTGAGCAGTCAGTAGCTACTTAGGATCTGCTATAAGGATGTACAAGGGTGGACCTATCTTGCAACACATTACAGCTATATTATATGTAAGTATATTACAACAAAGCAACATGGCTATCATCTCCCCTTTGCTGAGTATTTACACCACTCAGGGAGTAATAGACTTGGGTTTAGGCTCTTTTCAGCCTGAGAGGCATTAAACCCACATCCCAAGAAAAAACCCTAACCACCAGGCCATTACAAGACAAAGAGTCTGTCTCAAGCCTACAGCATAGGAATGGCAGTGTTTTCTCCTTGCATCCAGACAGGTGTTATTTTTCCAGAAAGAAACCCCAGTTATGTATTCACAGGATCAGAGGACAACTCAGGAAGGCACCTCAGCAAGTCTCTGGTTCAAGCTCAGCTCAGCTATGAGATCAGAATAGGTTGGGCAGGGCCTTGTCCAGTCTGTTTTTGAAAACCTCCAAAGGTGGAGCTTACAGCCTCTGGGTGACCTGTTTCACTACTTGACTATCCTCATCGGGAAAAAGATTTTCCTTATACCCACGTGAACCTCTCTTACCTCAACATACCCCCATCATCTCTCACCCTCCGGACATGCCTCTCTATGAAAAGCCTGGCTGTCTTCTCAATAGTGTCCTCACAGGTACTGGCAGGCTGCTAGGAAAGACAGGGTTTTGCTCCTTATGTCCAGACGTAGTCCACAGCAGTCAGGTTCCTCTAAAGCAACCCCAGATCATTCAGCCTGTCTCCACAAGGTAAGGGCTCCAGACCCCAATCATCTTGGCAGCCTTCAACCCAAGTTGCTCCATTTGATTGATTACTTTCTTGTACTGGGGGGCCTGAAACTGGATGTGGTATTGTAGGTGCCATCTAAGGAGCCCTAAGCAGGGGATAGTCACTCCCCTCCCTGTACTGGCCATGCTGCTGTTAATACAGCCCAGGATACTGTTGGCCACCTTTGCTGCTGGAGCACACTGCAGGCTCATGTTCAGCTTGCTGTCTGTCTCAGCCTTCAGGTCCTTCTCAGCAGAGCTGCTCCCCAGCTGGAGCATCCTCAGTCTGTATCATCCTGCCAGGTCATCCCAGGTGCAGGACTTGGTGTTTGTCCTTACTGAATTTCATGAGGCTTCTGTTGGCCCATTCTGCCTATGTCCCTCTGGATGGTAAGCCTACCCTCAAGCATATCAGTGGGTCCCCATTCCCTCCCCTACCCCCCATTTTGGTGTCATTTGCACATGTGACAAGTGCACTCTGTAATCTCCTCCAGGTCATTGATAAAGATGTTAAACAAGACAAGTCCCATTACAGTACCAAATAGTTCTTCACTGGTTACCAGCCTCCAGGTAATGTACGATCCATTAGCCTCTACCTTCTGAGCCAAACTATCCAACCCAGTTGACTTCTATGACAACTTTGTTATTTGCGTTCCCACTAGTGTTGCATAGATAGCTATGCAGTGACTCAACTTTGAAAGAAAAAAAATAGAAAACTGGAAAGTGCTGTCACACCAGGTACCCCATCGTCTGGTGTTCATTATGCCCTTCTAAGCCTGAGTTCAGTCCTCATAAAGCTGATGAGAACTTTCTTGCCATGCCCTTGTGGTAGGAAATTATGTAAAAGATGGGCACCACCAAAGCTAGTCATAGTCTTAGGCACACCTAATTTTTCAGGATTCTCCAAAGACTCCTAAATGGAGTTCACAGACCCATCTGCCCTAAATCTGAACCAGAGTGAAGCTTCGTGCTGTAGAAAGGTGATATCTCCACAGAACAAATGCTTCTGAGCACATGGGGAAATCAGAAAACTTCCAGGTTAAGGATAGGCAAAATCTATTGGCATTTTCCATAGATTCACCCCTACAGCTTCCTGTTCAGCATGCTGCTTTCTGTATTTCCTATTCTCAGGCATCTAATTCTTCTACATTAGATAAGGGAGTCTGTCATCTAATCTGGGTTATGAATTGCCCAAGATGATAGGACATAAAAGAGTAAAGGTTTACTGTGTGAGTTCACCTTGTGAATGTAGTTCAAAATTACAGGGTTTAACTCCATAATCCAGGCTATCTCAATTAGCACATATGCTTTTCCTGTCTGGCTAAATTAACATGTTTCCCTCAGTAACCTCCCCTCCTGCCACAATGTCTTTTCCTTCTGAAATATCTTAGTTTATTTTACCTTATTCATGCACCTGGCTATGTTGAGCTCTGCATAAAATCTGCTGAGGAATGAAAGAAGTGCCATTAAGCTATATTTACTGTTCTAACCTGGGAGAAAACAGAAACCTCCTTCACTTGTCTTCTTTCTTGTAGAGGGAGAGAAAAATTTGTTGCCCTCTCAGAACCTGACATCACACAATATGACTACACTTAAGTCCTGGTCTAAGGGTTCAGATCAGGCTTGAATCATCCCTTTGCTTGGTCTGTGAACTTATATGTCTTATACAAGACAGACGTGAACAGGCTGTGGCACAGAGTCAATCCCCAGAGTCAAGAGGCTGGATTAGTTTAAGTCTGTAGGCTGTAAAGCTGTACATAAGGAAAGACCTGAGACACCTAAAAAAGTGGTGAATAAAACTTCTTCTCAGCCCCAGCTGAGGACTGAAAGCTACAAATGGGATTCAGAGTCCTGTACATCCATATGGGGGTCAAATTTATATCTTCCATACCAATAGAAAGTGCCCTGAATACCTACCCATTGAGGCATTAGAGGGGAGGAAGGAAGATCTGCATTACATTCTCCTTTACCAAGAATTTGAAACCTGTTTTACATAAAACAGGAATAGAATAAACTCAGCAGGAGACCTCAGGTGCTGTACAAGGAGCCTTAACAATCCTGAATGTCACCTATGCATCAAGCTCAAAACATTGCTGTGCATCCAAATCACGCACCTCATCTGACCAAAGTGTCCCCTAGGAAGATGCCCATACCCTAGAACTCACTGTAGCTGGTCAACCAGTGAAAAAATACAAAACCAGTACCATGAAGGATCAAGGTGCCTGAATCATTTCCCTAGGATTTATGAATGCCCACGATGTGAATTAGGGCCCAAGCTTCACAGTACCTTTGGACACAGAGGTCCCTAGAAGCAGGTGATAAGCAAAGAAAACCACACAGCTTTAGGTCTACAGACGTGTAACTATGTTCTGTAGCCATGCACAACTACATCCTGTCTACAAGAGCTGGTCCAAAGAATTTCGTATACAATTATAACTTTTATTTAAACCTTTAGAAATATTTTGATGTAGTCTATACAATGGAGCTGTTTGCAAAATTCAAGGAGATAATTAAAACAAAATCTTTTAGAGAACATTTTTATTCTAATTCTTTTTTGTATTAAGACAAAACTTTTGGCTCATGTAATGCTTGTGCTCCTAAGGTGCATCAATAGAGTACACAATTGAAACTAGTACCTACAAATGTTTAAATGTGCCAATGATATCAATAGATAATGAGAAGAGGGGTTACTTTCAAATAAATTACTATTTCAGTCATCCCAAGTTCAGGATCCAAACGTACAGAGACAAAAATGAGGACTTTTCTATGCTGTGTCTTCAAAATCTCCATTCTCTTTGATTATAAGGGTATGATAGTCCATATGGTGAGAGAATGATTTTTAAAGTTTGCAGATTTCACCCTTCAACTTCTGGGAAACATGTTTTCTTTTGTAGCAAGGCAAATCGAGGCATCATTTGAAATTCTTCCTGGGTAAGGAAACTTAGACTCACTTTTAGCTGTAAGAAAGCGGCCCTTCTTTGGGACACTACAATTCCAATCACAGCAAATGGCCCGCAAGGACCATCTGTTGTTCTGTTGAAATGCTTGAATAAGAGGGTGAAAGAAGAGGAGATAGCTGATAAATTAGAGCTCTCCTGAAACATTTATGTGCATAAATGTTACATCTAAAATAGCTTAGTGCTGTCAAGGGGGCATAAGGAACTCTTCTGGTGGGGGGGTGGGGGGGAGGCGGGGAGCATGGGTGGAAACTTCTAATGGAGCGCTATGTGTCAAAGGGAATTTAAGGTCCAGATAAATAGTTAGGAGTGCTACACAGGGCTGTGTCATCTGACTCTCTTTCTATAAGCTACAACTTAGCTCAGCTGCAAAATGCTTGCATAGATGAAGAAATCACAGTGTGAAATCATATGCTTGGTGCTACGCAGGAGGTCAGACCAGATGAGGATAATGGCCCTTCTGGCCTAAGAAACTACGGAGTCTACCAAATCTTGCAGAAGATAATGTCTAGGCAGACAAGAAAACATGAAAATCAAGTATATAGTGACAGTAACACTATATGTTAAATGGGAATCTAAAACTAAACACTGTACATTAGTCCCAGGTTTGGGGTTTTTTTATTTATTTACTGAAATGTATATATATGGCAGATATAAATTAAACTGATCTGTAGATTCAATCACTCATCAGATTTGTCCAAATTATACAGATTATTCTATCAAAATCCTATATATTTATATATATTTGGAACAAAACTCAAAGTAAACAGCAGCGTTAGTGGGTACTATCACAGAAAGGCCTTTTCAAATCACCAGTATCTGCCTCTAAACACTAACTGGCTTGCTCACAACTGAAACGCACGCAAGAAAAGATTGGCATCTGGTAATGAAAGTGTTGCTTCCCGGCTATGTTGGGTAAACAGCATTTTGATGAAATCATTTGGGGTTTAATAAAGAAGAATGGGGGCTGCAGAAACACAACAAAAGTGGCTGGGTCCCCGTCAGGAGCAAGATATATATGTGTGTACATATATATACGGTCTCTTGTGAATGTTTTTGGCTGCCATGTGCTTCGCAGAGCCGGGGCGCATCGCCGGGGCCGGGCCGGGGGAGGCGCTCAGCGCCCGCGGAGCGGCGGCGGCCCCGGGGTCCAGCGGCAGCGGGACCCTCCGGAGCGGGAGGAAAAAAAAAAAAAGGGGGTTCCCCCCTGGGTTCCCCTGCCCCAAAGCCGTCTGACTGGGCAGAAACCGAGGCGGCAGCACCGTGGTAGCTGCGCGGGGCCGGTAGCCGGTAGGTGGAGCACAAGGCTAGAAACTGGGCTGGGGGGAAAGCGCTCGCTGGGCTGCAAAATTGCCCAGTATTTTGATTCATAAAATGCATAAATCCTCCAAGATGAATAATAACAGGAAAACGCGGTGACTGTGTGCTTCCTACGAGGCGAAAATTCTCAAAGTCCCAGCACCCGTGCGGTGACCGCCTGTATTTAGTCGTTAATTCAGATTTGGACGGCAGCTCTGTAGGTAGCTCGTGCACCTTCTTGGTGTTTCTGTCTCGGTTTCACACACCTTCGTGGTCCCAGGAAAAGTGTGTTTCCATCGCCGTCCTGTACCTTAACAGTATAGCATGCAATAACTGCTGCTTGGTATTGTAAGACCTAGCATGCATTGTGAATGTAGCAGCTTATAAAGTCTGAGAAGCAGAATAGCAGAATAGTTCAGATTTTTAAAAGTGTATTAAAAAAAATTAAGTATTTTCAGGAGCCCCTAAAAAAAGACTTCTTAGATAAATGACCCATGAGCAGAGATAAAGCCCTGAATTTCAAGGTCCTATAACTCTTGCAGAAGCTTCATCATCATTGTCACAGCTTACGTACAACATTGATTTTTGTGTTATTATCCAGACCAGACAGGACATAATGTGTGAACATCTACCATCTATTTTTCCACTGGCTTTTATTTCTAATGTGCCTCAGACTCTGAGCAAATGTGAATTCGAGCCCCTTAGTTCAGTCGAATTTATTATCCTTAAGGGAGGGGGACCGAAATCACAATTGTAAGTGCTCCCTCCACTCACACACGCATGCACGCACACACACACTAGATGTGCTGTCTGTGCACCACTCCCCTATTGTTTTCACTGTAACTGATTTTGGCACCAGCTCTTTAGCACTTTGGAAGGGCCTTCATTAGCACTGGGACACTGTCCAAAAGGAATCCAGAAAAATCAACACATGGCTGCTCTTGTTCTCATGATAAATGACAGCTTTGGCTGAAAAACAACAACAGTAAGGAAGCAAAACAAAACCCAAAAAGCAACAAGGGTAGCCATAATGTGAATAGGAGAAGTCAGACATGACTAACTCAGCCTGGATGGGGGGAATGGGCTTGGCTGGGAGGGGGCAGGGGGATTCCTGCCTCGGTACTGTATTAAAAAAGTGGTTTGGCCTTTACGCTGACATGGGGGGGTTCACTCTCAGAGGGGAGAGATGCAGCGGAAAGGGGAAAGACCAGGACCAGACAACGCCTCTTTGGTGACACGAATGAAAGGGCACCAGCACGGTGGGTTACGGAAGATAAAATGTCTGCCATCCTCACCAGGAAGAAGAGGGATCCACGTCCCTTACATAAAGCAGAGCTTATGAATGCAGAGAATGTATTAGGCTGCTGTATTAACCCATTTATTCCCCAATGGCTGTGTTTACACTCAAATCCTGAAGTGCTTACTCAGGCAAAACTCCCAGTTGACCTAGTCCTGAAGGCTTTAATCAGGAAGTATGCCCAGTGACTTCAATGGGAGCTTTGTCTCAATAACTATTCAGGATATGGCCCATAGGGATCTTGAAACTAGAACTAATTGAATTTTTTGCACGACATGCCTTTTCACTTGAAAAGAACCCTTTTTATCCAAAACCAATTCTTCACAAAATGCGTCAGTCATTTTTCTTTGTTATTGGAAATTTTCTATCATAGTTTACCAGAATGCTCACAGACTTTTTACTTTGTACACTAAAAAACATCCCCCCCCCCCCAAAAAAAAAAAAATCAAAAAACAAATCTCCAAACAAAAACACCCTGAAAAAACCCCAAATCATTATGGAGGTTTTTACTCTTTCACTAAGAAAAAAAATTGACAAGCAAATATTTTTGAAACAATGTTGGTGAAAACTATGGAAAACACCTAGGGAATGGCAAAAGAAAAAGTAAAGTCCTTTTTTTAAAGTAAGGAAAATTGACATATAAAGGTTTCGTTGATGCTATTGTTATAAACTCATTCCTTGCGTTTTGATTTCTTCCATTAAAAACTACGACATACTACCAGTGAATGCACAAACTTGCATATACAGTTATCTTAAAGTATCACGGCCAATTTTTAAACTCATTTTGGAGCCTCAAAAAAGGAAACAAATGTCAGTCCTGACCTGTGAAGTCTTCCATACACTTAAGCATATGAGCTATGCGTAGTCCTCCAAGTCGCACAAAATTCAACAAATATTTTAGAACAGGCTCACATTCAGTACAGAAGACAGATGTGGAAAGAAACACCTTAAAGAAATTTTTGAGGGAAACATCCACAAATCTGTGAAAAGATACACAAACCCATCACAACTGTGACAAAATTCTCCTGGAACTGCTGAGAAAGTGAGGTTTGTGCCTTTATTTTCAAGTCTGAGAATAGACTGCTTTTCCAAAAATGTATTTCAGCATCTAGAGTCCAATCCAAGAGAGTTTTAGAGCACATTTTGAACCTATGTTTTTAAATGAGAACATCTATTGAATTTCATGGCAGAAAATTTTTTTTGCAAGGTGCAAATCTGCTGTAAATAAACCAAAGCAACGTTTTCCAGAAATCCTTCATGAGCTTTTGCACACCACGTGTCTCATCCAAACTTGGCACATATCAGATGGCTGGTCAACAGTGACCCATGAGAATACACACAAGACCCTCACACATCAGCTGCATTACAACTTGTTCATTACCACGCACAGCATCCCACATTGATCATGAATATATATCATTAGAAAACAGGCTGTACACTGATGAGAAAGAGTTTGGAAATTGTCCTACTTGCAATTCACATGAGGAGTGCATTTCTGATAGATTTTTAGACTGTTGCCTTAATACAGTTAAAATATAAAAAAGGAACTTGCACCTACATCTCTATCCATTAAAAAATATTTAGAGAAAAGCCCTACATACTGATTTTGATTTTGCTACAACACCAAAGGACTGATGAGGTTTGCTGAGAGCGATCCTCTCTGGTCTCTGAATTTGAACTGAAGTTTTGAACAAGCTCGAGTCAGGCATTTGTTCTGAAACAACATGAACTAGCACCTCTCAGTGTTTTCAGATGAGCTTCACGTAAAGCTGGATCTTTGCAGGGCTACAATTCAAACGAAAATTCAGGGACACCAGTAGATTAGAGCTAAGCCCTTCCCGTATCTCCCATGTGAAGCTAAATCACTGGGAACAATCAATTGAGCGTCTTCTAAATTCCCCTTCACACCCATCCAATTAAACTTTTATCATATGGGTTGATCCCGTGATATAAAACACAAGTGTGTCTTAATGCAATTTGAAGTCGCAGGCAGCCTTCTGGGAGAAGGGCAGATGCCTGATGTACCTTAAGCTGATGTATTGGATGCTGTTTTTTCCTGCTTTATGCCATTAGTACACTTGTTCACCATCTCCCCTACCACATTGCCATCAGGGAGATCTAAACTTGGCAGCAGGCTGGGATCCCTGCCTCTAAGCTGAAAGAGGTTGAGCTATTTGCAGAAATAATGCTTTCCAGACGTACTAAACAGCACTCATCTTTCCAGATGGAGGGGCATTAGTGTTGCTTCCAGCCATCTCTTCACCTTCTGGTGTACTTGCCACTCCTCCCGTATGCACCACGAGCCTTATGCTTCAGATACCTCTCCTGCATGCTGAGAAACTCTGCGATCTGCCTGCACTTTGCAAACCTGAGAGCCAGCTGGAGGAGGGATATAGCCCATGCCATTTTAGCGGGGGACTCCTATCAGATGGGAAACGGGGGGCTCCAAAGGGAGCCAAACATTCACGGATCCTTTTTCCCTCCCGCAGTCTGTATTCCTACTTCAAGGATTCAAAAAGGAGAGGATTTGGCAGGTGGAGAGGGTGTGCTGAAGATAAGCACTGATGGCAGCCAAGCTAAAGGGATAGAGAAAGTCAGCGATGAAGAGGTAATGGCCCCCTTGCTAAACTGAAGCTTTTAATGGTCCCACAAGACCTGCAGACTGTCTGGTCCAACGACTAAGGGCTAAGAGCCAAGCCTTGAACGTACAGATCTTGGATCCATGGCACACCAGGCTACATCAACCCTGACGAGGTCATCTGGATCACATGAAAGCTTCAAGTCAAACAACTGAAAAAAATTTATTTTTTCTTTCTTTTTTTTCCTTTTTTTGTTCTTCATGTGAATCCCCAGTGGAAGAAATCCACCGAACAAGCATGTTGATTTTGGCAAAGGCACACACAGTCACTCTGTTCTAAAGATGAGCTGACACGTGCAGATTCACAGATTAGGCATTTCTAAAGGTTAATTAAATATTGCCATTGTTTTCCAAGCTATTAATGTATGTTATTCTATTTTTCTCTGTTAAAGAACATCTGGGTTTTGGAGTTAAAAAATATGCAACCCTCCATCCCCTTTCCAAAAAGGTCTTAAAAAACACACACAGAGTGTCTCCTTTAAAAATATGGCATGACCATCTTCAGAGTCACATTACAAAGTTGAGAAAAAAATCTTTGAAAAAATATTAGGAAAAATGTTCTTCCATAGATCAAAACATTTGATGTGCATTCTCGTCTGCCAAGCGCGTCTCAGAGCTACACAGTAAATGAACTGTAGGAGAGGCTCCTGGTATTAGTCAGCCCTTCGTTATTTGCTGAAGTTCCTGAAAGTGATTACATTCAGATATGTTCCTGCTCCATCCTTTGGTGCCAGGATGTATGACAGCCAGTTTTGTTTACAGTGCTGGCACTGCTGGGTAAATGAACTGGATCTGTACAGCTTTCCTGATCCCTGTCCTGTGTTCCTTCTCGGCATTTTGGACTCAGCATATGAACAGATTTGAAGTGAAAGAAAGAATGAGTAGCGTTAAGAGAATGGAGGTGTAGAAACCTAACGCCCTGATTTGGTAGAGGTTTCTTGGCAGGGACGTAAATGACTGCAAAAGATTCAAGGCAGTCCTAGCCCTAGTGATCAGGCTGGGCAGCAGCAGCAAAGGAAAGCTAGGCTCTGCTTGCAGCTTTACTCCGCTGTTCCTGTGATACCTGAGACAAACCAGCTTCGTTCCTTGCACCAAACCTCCTTCATTACATCTCCAAGCCCAGGCGTCAGGCTGTCTGAAAACCTGAAGCGACAGCATTTGTCTCCTCTTTGCACAGATAATAACAACCGGTTAAAATGCACAGAAAAAGGGGGAATTAATCCAGTATCTCCTGTGCTTCCATTTACCCCTCTGTCAAGCAGTGACAGTCACATACAGGTAACTCTCAGGTGCATCAGGAAGTTTAAGTTATTAATGCCAAAAGAAGTGCTTGGAGATTCTTAGCTGTAAGGAACACAGAAACATAAAATATTGTTCTGAGAATGAGAGCGTGATTTTGTATATTAGGCGGCTTTTCCTCATCAGCTGGACTTTCAGCTTCAAATTCATGCTATCTGTACTAATCGAAGTCCCACGCAAACCGCAAAGAAGATATTCACCACCCCTGATGCTGAATCTGGCCCCAAGCGTGTTTAGGGCCCAGTCATCAGCTAGTGTATAGTTCTGCCAACTTAATGGGAATGAATGAACTAAACCTGCTGATGAGAGAAGCCGCAGACCAGTGGTGTCTAACTCACGTCCATCTGCCTCACCTTGTCATCTCCACAGCCAAGCTGTAGTAGTAACTGATCCCTTTCTTACCTCCTTTCTAGGATGACAAGCCATGGTGGTAGCTTCCTCTATTTACCTGGTCGCACCAGCAGAGGTGAAGGGAGCCCTGCGTTGTCTCCTGCATCCCTCTATAAGGCATCAGGGGCCAGAAAAACAAGGGCATAGCACTGATGGTGGTAGGTAAGTCTGGCTTGGAGCAAGACCAAGCAGCTTTTACAGTGTGCCTACCATACCCTGTGCTGCCATGCGCTCAGCTATCTGTACCCTATACTACCATGGGCAGTTTGTTTTCCCAACCTACTGCCCGGTGCTATTATACTCAGCCCTTCCTGATCCTGCTGGGATCACAACAGTCAGATGAAATGAGGATAACTGTGTTATTTATTTCTGTCATGTTCTGCTTGGAAGGTTTGATGATTCCTCCTAACAGGCATTTTACTAGTAGACAAAAAGTTATCCATATTGCAGTGCCTGTTCTGACCTGCGAGTTAGCAAACAATAAATCTTAATTACATTTAAATGCCAGAAATCTGCAAAGAACGAGGCAACATTAGTCAGCTGTGAATTGGTCCTGACTCCTGCCTCTGCTTTGGCTGGAGATGCAGCTGCAGGAATACATAAATTAGTTTTTGATTTGTTTGTGCCAGTACAATCAGTTGTAGCTGTTCCTTAAGAGCATTTCCAGTATTAGTGGGCTTACTGGCATTCATCCTATTAGCATCTCAGATGCAGGTGGCATCTGGAAAGTTTTATTTTAAAAGACTTTTAGTATTGTACTTAGGTTAATAAGAAAGCGTTATTTTTAAATATCTCGGCAGTTTTCCAGAGTGCAGCTCAGTCTCATGACATCTGCTCAGTGGATACTTGTTACCTTTGGGTTTATTGAAAGAAACCCTCTGAATAACCTTTTTGTTAGCAATCTGCTTTATAGGCCCTGCAATGGAATAGCGCTGGAGTGCAAATGGAGTCGCTAGCAGAGGGGATTTTCTGTGCTGTAACAAGCTCTTTGGTATTCTGGCACTTACATGTCATAACGTTCAATAAAACCACCCAGGCCTCCTCCTTATTTCCCTCTTTGTGAGATTCTGCCATCTTTATTCGAGCACTGGAGCTCAGTTGACAGTGCAGCTCAGCTCAGCGGATGTGGTGCGGATCCCACTTCGGGAACGGGGGTCTGGGGAAGATTTCATCACTGCAGTATGGGTGGCTCTATCACGTACTGTTTTAAACACTGCAATGAGAACGATCTGAAGCGACTGCTCCCACTCTTTGGGAGGGTTGACAAATGACACTGCCTGAATAATGGCTCATTCGCAGTAAATGAAAGGAATCACCAATTCCATTTCCAAATTTCACCCATTCCAATATGTAGCATTCAGTGGGAAAATGATTCAATGGAAATCCTGTTGGTGAACAAAAGGATATCATTTATACTGAGCAAAGTCCCATTGCCAGAAAGGAAAACATACCCTTCATGAAATTCACCTTTATTAATAGCTGACAGAGCATAGCTGGTAAACCAAACTAGCTATTCAGCAACTGCCATAAATTAAACCAAAGCAGAAACTGTTTTTACAAAAGGATCAGCTGGAGCTCGGGCTCCTGTTTGGTGACATCATTCTCAATGCACTAAGCCAAATTTTGCAGATTAAAGAGCAAGAAAGCTGCAAACATAAAACAAAGTGAAGGAATTGAAATGTCTTTTCCTGTGAAACACCGGTGTAAGAACCGAGTATCACCCTGAAGACTTAGTAAGGACCAAAACCTCTGTCTGGGTTGATTCTGGTGTGGCTCCATAGAAATCAAAGCAGCAAAAGTGCAAACAAAGGCTGAGCTGATTCACAATCCCTAAGTGTTTTACAACTCAGTGTAGTTTCTATTCCAGCATAAGGCCTAGATCTTTTTAAATATAGTTGAGTAAAAATAAATAAATAACATTCTCAGAAGCTGTTGCACGCCTTCCATAAGTCCCAGGAAAATGCAGTCATTCTAGTTGACAGCAAAGCTGGAAACTCCAGATTTGTGAGCGTGTTCCTAGCATACAAATTGCAGAAATCAGACACTATCTTATAACACAGGAGTCACCAAAATGTTGGACAGAGCACCAAAATAACTAGATTCTGCTTCAGCTTCAAAGAACATGGATTGAAGTCATAAAAGTTATGTTTGGGAGTAGTACTCAGTAGTTTTCTGGCCAAACCTTGGATTTAGGTTGATTTCTAAAGTAGACAAAGAAGTTGATTTAGTCTTGGAAGAAAGAATGTCACCAGTCAGTGGACACCAGTGTGATGCTGTTGGTTTTTTACAGGGGTCTTTTATTCTGGTATCAAACCTGGCTTCAGGAATAGTTTAGACGATAGAATTTAGAGGAAATGTTTAGAAGAGAGAGTTGAGATCAGCCTTGTAGCTTAGGTGATAGCTGCTAGAAAGATGGTCTTCAAAATGAGGTAATATGCAATTCATATAAGAAATATTCCAAGAAATATTTTAGGAGTCTTGGGGACATTAATTCCAGATACAAAGCCAAAGTTTTGTCTCTGGCTGCTGGGCAAAAGCTCTCAGAAAAGACCAAGAATAAGTAAATAAGCAGGTGGCATGTGCAAATCAGTTCAAACCAAGAGGAACAAAGACAGCTTGTTTTAAATACAGAGAAATGCCTTTGGTAGCAAGGTCAGATCAGTCAATTTTGGACTGCCTATAAAGAAAACTCTTTCCACTTGGACAAATATATTTCCTCCCATGTTTTTCTACACTGTGTCAGGATCCCTACAGATGTCGGGATCCATGTCTTTCAGTGCTACTCAGCCAAGCAACAGCAGTGTTGTCAGGTGCAGTGACTCTGGGTCTGGACAGAGTATCTGGCTGCAGGGCTGTGAGATCAGGTCCAGGCAGTCCAGGAGCTGGATCAGAGGCTGATGACCATCTGTACTAAGTCTTTCAGCCAAAACTGTTTTGGCCAGTACAGAGCTGGAGAATGATCATGTCTTTGTCTCTTTTTGATCTTTCAGATTACCCTGGGAATCAGGGGAGCTACTGGAAAGGCATAATACAGGGCTCAGCAGGAGAAAAACAATCCAATAACAATCCTGGACCTGGTCTGCCTTGGAGCAGAAGCTCTTATTCTTGGAGACAAGCAAATCTGTTCTGGAGTCTTCCCGCTGTTGCCTCCACATAGAGAGTCCATATTTACTACTTATGGACTGCCTTCTCAGGAAGCTGCTGTGTTTTTTTTCAGGCTCCTGAAGATGAAGGACCACTTGGATTCTCCAGGTGGATGTCATTCAAGTCTGAGAGTGAAGCCTTCATGGAGATGGTCTTTCTTAATATACATCTTCATGACTCTGTGAAGAGTCATCCTGCTGAGGTTTGAGATCAGAATGCTGTTCAGGCCACTTCCGTATCTCCCACCTCCAGGAAATTTGTATGTAATTTCATAACATAGTTCCTGGGCCAAAGTTCTCTGACTACAAAGGTGGTAAAAAAATTAGTTCCCAATGTGTTAGTGATGTGGCTGTGATTAAGGTCCTTATCAAGGAGAAGCTTTCCCATGTATATTTATGTTCAAGCCACCAAGCTAGTTTTGCAACAAGATGTGGCACCAAGAGTTTCCTGTCTATCCAATGTCTTATCTGAGAACAGACCGACTTGACTCAGAGCTAATGAGGTTGCAGACTAAATCCATAAGGCAAATTCACATACATTAGGCTGACATGAGATCTAATTATGGGGTGTTGGAATCATTTTGATACCCACAGGAATAGAAGCACTTGTAATAAAGGAAATCTGCCAACAGGGAACTAAGATTTTACTGATCTGGAGTTAGTTATTAGCCCCATAGGCTGAGAAAGAATTAGCAACAACTAATGGGATGCATAGAGATGTGCATATTTATATGATCTGAATGCCATGCATTCTTAGATGGGTAACTGCCACTGCTGGGCATTTTATAAAGATATTCTTGTTCATGAGGGGCCCAAATGGCAGGATTTTGTGCATCCAATTGTTTGATCCTGGTTGATCCAACAGACTGCCTCCAGTCAACTCTGCTCTTTCAGTTTTTTTCTTGCCTCTTGGTCAAGAATTGACAAATCTGAAGCTCAGTAATAACAGCAGATGGGACAATCTCTAGTTTTTATTTTCATGCCAGCAATAGCCATTGAGAGTGAGGAAACTAAGCAAGAGCAACAAACACACCTACCCTTTTTTTATCTTTGACTAGCTACACAGAGAAGCAGACAGCCCAGAGCTGCTGCTGTTTTGAAAAAAAACCGCACTTGTGTATATGCACCTTAAGTGAGATCCACTCTTATCCAGACCTGAAGAGCAACAGCATCCTTACAACTGCTTCTCAAGCTTCCTGGGGGAGGAGAGGTGAGAGGCAACAAGTTCTGACCTGCTCCAGGAACAGGGGCTGGAAGCAGTTCACAAGGAGACTGACAAGGCAAAGGGGGGAAGGAAGAAATAGGTGCACTTCCAAATGCAGAGCAGCTTCTGAGAAAAGCAAGTCTGTCAGCAAGATCCTTTGAAGAAAATGTGTAGGTAAGAACCATTAACCACTCCTGGGAGATAAAGATTTGACATGACATTTTTACTCTACGTAAAAATGTGTTCTTATATACCTGGCTTTGTAAAGCATGCCTGGGACTCCAGCTGTCGTCTTATCCTCAAATATTATACCCCCTTTATTATGTTCACCCACTTGTGGGAAAAAAACCCAAACCACTCCATTAGTGGAAAGCCTCTCCACTGCACTGGAGCTGAGAAACACACACTGTCCCTGAATTCAGCTCCAGGGGACTGAAGAATGCAGGTCATCCACAGCTGTCTTACACCCATCTAAGTCTCTCTATGTCATCCTGCAGGTCTTCATCCTTAGTCTAAGTGTCACAGTGGTCAGACATCATGCTGGCACCACGTCTGAGCCATTCTCTGTGAATTAACAGTGGTATTTGACACAGGATCGAGTTTTAACATCCTCGCTCAGAGTGAGCCCGTACAACCACCTAACTCTACTGGAAGTATGCCCAAAGTTAAGGGCTCTGACTGCAGGCTGTTACTGGTGATCCTACAGAGTTATTTTGAGTGCCAACTCAAGTCCCTACCATCTTCAGACTGCAAGTCTGTAGACACATCTGTGGGCATGGCTGGAGCGTACCCTCCAAAGGATGCTGAAATTTGAGTATCAGGTAGGCACTTGGTCTTAGCAGACTGTCCACAAAACAGCTATGGAGAGAGCAGATGGGTACAGTACAGCACGGGCCATGTTTGTGGCATCCCAGACACCTGTTTGTTACAGTCCTCTGAAACTGCGTAGTCCAAAGAAATGCCATCAACGTTCATCTCAAATTGTTTAGGTAGCACTAAGTCTCAGTTTATTTTAGCTCTTCAGCTGCAAATCTGCTGCAGCACACCACTTAAAACACCTTTTTCCTTTGCAGTTTTTTTCCTAGGCTGACCTCAAGATGTGTAGATAGGGAACACGGTGGCAGAGGAACAACACCGTGCTTATCCGCTTCGTGCTGCTGACAGGCCTGGCTGGGTTTACCTAAAGCTTGACCCCTATCTGTCCTGCACAGCTGCCCCAGCAGATGCTGTGCCCATCGTGGAGATGTGCTGCTCATCAAGATAAAAGGAATAAGAATCTATCTCAAAGCACTTAGGTATGATTAAATAAAGGAGGCCATTTCCTGTGCTGCTAATCTGGTGCCTTTCAAAATCACTAACTTCACTTTTTTCTTTCAAAGTTACCATCTTTTAATTCTCATAGGGTCTCCTCTATAGCTCTCCTCCTCCTTCCTGGAAAGGGGTGATCCACTTCGTGATACCACAGTAGCTCACAGGGCTGATTAAACTGAACTCCGTGCAACACAAACAGCAATTTTTCATGTACAAAATGAAAGAATTGAACTGCTCTCTCTTTTGAGTTTTGTCTGGGTCAGGATACCCAATTAACCTGCAGGCTCCTGTACTGGCAGTTACCTGCTCTTCACTTTGAAATCAAGTCTCTCTCCTGTTTTGGGAGCTCTACTGCTCTGAAAGTCTTCCTGTCCTTTAATATGATAGAACAAAGCAGAAGCAGCTACTGTGAAAAATGAAAAAACCAGACTCATTCAATATGGCCTCTTACTATACGTTTGAGTATTACAGTCTAAAGTTCAATAATATCTTAACTGCTTGGCCACTAAGAGACAAGGTATTTTAGGTCTCTAATATTTGATAAGTATGTACGAAGTCAAGTAAGTCTGTAGGTTGTACCTTCCCACTTACAGGGAATCCAGGGTTTAGACTTTGCAATCTCTGCACCTT